>NW_027038789.1:0-38137 GCF_034236695.1 Oncorhynchus nerka
TAGTGTCTGAAGTAACATTACTTCAGACAGTACATTGTTTTGGCATAATGTCAATACATGCATATGTTTGAGATTTTTAACATGTTATATCATACATTGCAAATTGATAGACACACAATTTCCACAAAATGTTCATTCATTTCATAGATTACTCAGTGTTTGAAGACGTACAGTTGGCTACCTTTCAAATCCAATAACCAGCATGAAGTAGTTGTCACCTGCATTGTTCCTGGTTTTGTTTCTGTGTTCAATGCATGTCCCATCCTGTATTGATGTCATGCAGGCCACTCTTCAGTTCTGTGTCGTCAAACCCATCATGGCCGTCATCACCATCCTCCTGCAGGCCTTTGGCAAATATCATGACGGAGACTTTAAGTGAGCACAACCTTTCATTCCATTCCATTTCACCCATTCAACTTCCCTTCGCATGCTCGCACTACTCATTGTGGATTTTTCAGCTTTTTAGATTTCACATGAATCTATTAGACATTGATATTTACAATATGAGTATTCCATTTGGATGGAAATTCAGAAACTGGAATGTACATAGATCCCTACTAACGTCTGTATTGATCCTGTTCCCATCTGCAGTGTGAACGAGAGGATACCTCTACATCACCATCATCTACAACATCTCTGTCAGCCTGGCCCTGTACGCCTCTTCCTCTTCTTCTTCGCTACCAGTGACCTGCTGAGGCCTTATGAACCCGTGCTCAAATTCCTCACCATCAAATCTGTCATCTTCCTGTCCTTCTGGCAGGGTACGTTGGTCCCTTACCTTGACTTAATATCAACAGATTCAAACCCTGATGGGGTTGGAAAAGTCTACACAATACATTGTAATTGATACATTAGACTGGAGTAGCAGGTGAAGGTGTTGTCTTTTTGTCGTTTAGGTATGTTGCTGGCCATCCTGGAGCGCTGTGGGGTCATCCCTAACGCCCTGTTTATCGACGGCCAGGAGGTGGGGCAGGCACTGTGGCAGCAGGCTGGCAGAACTTCATCACCTGCATCGAGATGTTCTTCGCTGCTATCGCCCTGCGCTACGCCCCTTCACCTGCACGTGTACCAGGAGAAGAAGAACGATCTACCAGGGACACACGGTAACTGTACTTCTACACGTCCATAGATAGGGGAGGTATCTGTTGGAGCTGATGAAATGGTCATTAGGAGGGCTGGGAATTGCCAGACACGATATTACCACCATACTTGGGTGCCGATACGATATGTATTGCAATTCTCACGATTCTGTATGTATTGCGATTGATACAGTGATTTCTTTGCAATTCAATGTTCCAAACATATGGCTCACCATATGTCTGCTGCAGAATTCCCCTTAAGTGTTCAATTGGGTTGCGATCTGGTGACCCCCACACACACTTTAAACATTTACATTTACATTTAAGTCATTTAGCAGAGCTCTTATCCAGAGCGACTTACAAATTGGTGCATTCACCTTATGACCTCCAGTGGAACAGTAGTGCATCTAAATCTTTTCAGGGGAGGGGGTGAGAGGGATTACTTTATCCTATCCTAGGTATTCCTTAAAGAGGTGGGGTTTCAGGTGTCTCCGGAAGGTGGTGATTGACTCCGCTGTCCTGGCGTCGTGAGGGAGTTTGTTCCACCATTGGGGGGCCAGAGCAGCGAACAGTTTTGACTGGGCTGAGCGGGAACCCGCCCTTATGCTCCTCTGAGACCCCTTTTTCAAAGTCACCGAGCCATGGTAGACAAAATAATGGGATGTTAATTTATTAATTATCTCAGGAACCACACCTGTGTGGAAGCAACTGCTTTCAATATACTTTGTATCCCCCATTTACTCAAGTGTTTCCTTAATTTTGGAAGTTACCTGTAGGTGACAATGCAGTTTTCTGTCCCATTCCTGGCTGTAAACAGGGAATGGGAAACGGGTCAGAGAGACATGACAAGAGTGAACAGTGTGAACCAGGCAGGCCAGAGGTCAGCAGAGGAATGGTCTTCAGGGTGTTCATCATTACTCATGGCTCACAGGAAGGTTGCTAGCACAGCACACTATAGAAAGAGCATTTCATAGCCACTATACGCTTAATCGCAGGAACTAGCAGTACCGCTCTGACGTCAATACCTTTCACATGAGCAGAAGACAAATGGAGACCAAGGGAAAAGCCTTCTGCGGAGATATCAATCATCTCCGCTTGTTACCTCCTGCAACAGCAGTCCTGCTGAGGCCTTGGGCTATAGGAGACAGACGTGCAGAAAGAAACGGAATCGCTGAATGCTGATTAAGTGTGAAATGTTTCCATGTCCATTACATTTGACCGGTAAAAGTGTTCTCTTCATGTTGCCAAGTGATCAAAAGAAACTTGTGACAAAATGAATAGAGATTTATCCCATGCTCGGCCTTCTTCGTGCTCCCGTACAAAATGTATTATTCATTTTGCTATAGTTGCTATTCATTTAAAACTAATGGTAATGTAGCCGCAGCAAATTACATTTTTATTGTGGTCTAAACTTGTAAATGAAATGCAGCTGAAGCCAGACTATTCTCTGAGGAGTTTCCAAAAGTATGGTTTTGAAAGTTAATTTTCCCTCTCAAAGGGACGCATGGTGTTGGGGCTACATTTCTTATATGCCCCACTGAGTTGTTATTTTCTACCAAAGCACCAATTCAAAGGTCATAATTCAGTGCTATAGTATGTGACTGGACTGCATAAATATTACCTGAACCAGAAAGATTCCCATTAAGACTAGTCTAGCCTTTTGATATTGCTGCTGAGAGTTGTAGTCACAGCCCCATCCAACCCTCCCTGGGCTGCGAAGTGTCAGAAGGTCATTCATGTGTGGTGTTTTCAATGCCTGTGGAGATTTGGGAGGCTTATATACCTCCAGGCTGTCCTCCTCCAACCCTGACTGAGGCCAGCCCTAGTTGCAACACAGGCCAGCTGTGAGGAGAAGCTCAGGAGAGCATGGCTAACCACTACTCTGACCCTGAAGCACAGCGGAACCCTCCGCCGTGCCGCCTTCCCTCCAGAGACCTGGCCTAGACTGCACTGTCGCTGACCCTGAAACAGAAGGCTGCGTTGGTTCTGTCTGCACCGGACTGCTCCCGGGACGTTGGATGAGACACCCTGGTATTATAGGGTCAAGTATCAGCCTGGCCCACAGCTGGAGGGGCTCAGTCAGGGAAGGTAGACGGAGGAGAGAAAGCATCTTCCTCACTCCCACTAAATTGCTGCAGCCCCCTTGTCATCTCTCTCTATGCTCTCATCCACTGGGCACAAGGACTGAGCAGTCTTAAAACCAATGAGTTTGCATGAGTGAGATTCATATCAACTGTGATTCTGGACTAGGGAGTTTTTCCTAATGAGTCTCTGTCAGCACCTTGTCTTCAAAAATGGATGAATTTAGTTTTCATAAGCGTAACTACTCTTGTATTTCTCATGTTGTATATTGTATTTTCTATGGTTTGATATTCAGATCAAAGTTATGTCCTATAAACAAGTTAAATGACCATGTCAAAATGTGTCTTATGTACTTCTAGACAACATCGCCCCCATGCAGAGCATCTCCAGTGGTCTGAAGGAGACGATGAACCCTGGGGACATGGTCCAGGATGCCATCCACAACTTCTCCCCAGCCTACCAGCAGTACACCCAGCAGTCCACCCAGGAGGTGGTACAGCCCAGCCAGAACAACGGCAAGGCAGGCACAGGCGGCAGCAGCAAGAGCTCCAAGAAATCTGACAAAGTCCTGCTGATTATCTCTGATGACGAATTCTAAGGAGTCGCCCACCACCACGAGTATCCATGTCTTTGTTTCCTCACCACACCCAGGACAATACTGGCACCACATATCCCACTGTCAGACCTGGCATCCGTCTGTGTGGTTCATTTTCATCTTCTTTCATTTCATTTCTTAAGATGAAATCTTTACTTTAGTCCTGGTTTTAAAGTAACTGTCCAGTGTTTCTATGAAATATGATCTATATATAATTCATTACAAAATTTGTGAAAGTTTTCCTTCCAAAAAATGTTTATGTATGCAGTTTTCTGTGTTGGAATGGTGTCGGCGTACCCCAACAATAGAATGGCGAGGTAAAAAATATGAATGTGAGTAGATAGCTGATTGGCCAGCTGAGGAGGATGACATCATCTATGAAATAGCAAGCATGTTTTAAACGGTCTGTTTGAAATAGAAGTTTGAGGTAAGATTTTTGAAGTGTTTTTTCTCCAGTTGATGCTTTGACACAATATTATTTGGGTGCAATTAAGAGAGTACCGGTATGAACTTTAAAAGTGAGATTATCACTGGACAGTTAATTTAATGAATAATTATTGCAGGAAAGATCAAGAAGGGGACCGAATGAAGATTTGAATAACTTTATGAGATGCCTTTTGTTTCTGCCTTGCTAGTCATGATACTATGGGAAAATAGCCTGTCTGCTGAGCCGTTTCATTTACATACATTACATTTAAGTCATTTAGCAGACGCTCTTATCCAGAGCGACTTTACAAATTGGTGCTTTACCTTTATGACATCCAGTGGAATAGCCACTTTACAATAGTGCATCTAAGTCTTTTTAAGTGGGGGGGAGAAGGATTACTTTATCCTATCCTAGGTATTCCCTTAAAGAGGTGGGGTTTCAGGTGACATGGCAGGTAGTGATGCAATTTTATTTTGGTCTTTTCCCTGATCCTGGTTCGGTCTCTATCGTAGCAGTGACTGAGCTCTACTCTGCCGCTGAAGTATGTACTCCAGTCTCTCTGATTCATGGGAGTTTCAAATAGGAGCTGATTAATGTACGGCTTCAGGAGGGAACCCAGGAATCGTGCCCGTCATGGCTGGCTCTGACACTTCAAGGACCATCTCTTGCATTTTGCGTGTTTGAAGTATTTGCTCAGCAGTCCTCTGTTGGGTCTCCTGACGAACTGAATGATTTTTTTCAAAGACACAACTGACTTTGGAGCAGGAACTTCAAACTCTAGATTTGGCGCTTTGAAATTTTTGTATCTAACATGCCACAGACAAATTGAGGATAAGGCCGACTCCCACTAACTTGGAGGGTTGTATTCTCATTATTTTCTCAGCATGGATTTCAGTGTATAATTCAGCAGAGCTCTACAATGTTAACCCTAAAAACATTTGCAGTATTGTAAATAGTTTGAGTAGAACCTTTATAGTTTCTGAGGTTCGTATTATTGTTCCTTTCAATTCACTGAAGATAACATTTGTACAGCAATTGTTTGATTGGTTTAAATGTTAAATTATGCAGTGTACTTTGGTCTCAATGTTTAATTTTTAAGACATGTTTGCTGTTATGTTTACCTTAATGACAAAGTTTGATAAATTGCTATATTGTAAATAAGCTATGTAGTATTAACAATGTGTTTTCAGTGATTTCTGCAGATCAGTTTGATATTTCATGATATTTAAGTTGGTTTCATGTCATTAGAAAATATATATATTTTGTTTCTGTTTGTGGCAAATTGTGATAGAGGGACACCATCTACCCTATAATTTTGAACTGTGTTTAAGTTATGGAAATTATGTGCAATGTAATCACTTTTCCATACCCTCATGTGCCAATTATTGCTGCCTTACTGGGAAAGCAGAAACAGATGTAGAGTTGGATATAAAGTGATCACTGAGATGTAGTGTAACTATAGTGTCTATTACTGAATTCTGGTTTATTTGGTTGTCACATTTTTGCACTCAGGTAAAAATAAACGATTAAAGAGATGTTCCGGGACTCTTGCGACTACGAAAGTATTTTTTTTAAACCTCCAGTTTTGGCCTGGATGTGTCAATGTGTAGTTTATATATGCAAGAAAAAAGGGAATGTCTGCCACTCAGGTCAATCTGACGAAGATCCAAATCTGACTGAAACTTTGTCTTTATTGTGCATCTGATTAAATCACCATGGGAGCATACCAGAGTTGCACACATTCCTTTTGTCTTTGGTATGTTCTTCTGTCCTGCACCTGATAAGTTGGATGTGCATATATCTATTTTTTTCTATAGTTTTACATATGCACAATGTATACTGAACAAAAATATAAACAACATGTAACAATTTCAAAGATTTTACTGAGTTACAGTTCATATAAGGTAATCAATCAATTGAAATAAATATATTAGGCCCTAATCCATGAATTTCACATGACTGGGCAGGGGTGCAGCCATGGGGAGCCAGGCCCAGCCAATCAAAATTAGTTTTTCCCCCACCGAAGGGCTTTATTACAGACAGATATAGTCCTCAGCACCCGCACCTCCGGGTGTGACGGTCCTAGGCTGTGGTTGTGAGGAGAGTTGGGCGCACTGCTAAATTCTCTAAAACGACACTGGAGGCAGTTCATGGTAAAGACATGAACATTCCATTCAATTCTCTGGTAGATATTCCTGCAGTCAGCATGCCAATTGCACGCTCCTTCACAACTTGAGACATATGTGGCATTGTGTTGTGTGCAAAACTGCACATTTTAAAGTGGCCTTTTGTTGTCCCTAGCACAAGGTGCACCTTTGTAATGATCATGATGTTTAATCAGCTTCTTGATATTATCCACACCTGTCAGGTCGATAGATTACCTTGGCAAAGGATAAATGCTCACTAACAGGGATGTAAACAAATTTGTGCACCAAATTTGAGAGAATTAAGCTTTTTGTGCATTTGGAAGATGATTTATTTCAACTCATGGAACATGGGACTAACATTTTACATGTTGCATTTATACAGTGCATTTGGAAAGTATTCAGACCCCTTGACTTTTTCCACATTTTGTTACATTACAGCTTTATTTTTAAATGGATTAAATCGTTTTTTTCTCTCATCAATCTACACACAATAGACCATCATGACAAAGCAAAAACAGCTGGGGGTTTTTATACAAAAACATGAACAAAATATCAAATTTACATAAGTATTCAAACCCTTTTCAGTACTTTATTGAAGCAACTTTTGAAGCGATTACAGCCTTGGGTCTTCTTGGGTATTATGCAACAAGCTTGGCACACCTGTATTTGGGGTGTTTCTCACATTCTTCTCTACAGATCCTCTCAAGCTCTGTCAGGTTGGATGGGGAGCGTCGCTGCACAGCTATTTTCAGGTCTCTCCAGAGATGTTAGATCGGGTTCAAGTCTGGGCCACTCAAGGACATTCGGAGACTTGTCCCGAAGCCATTCTTGCATTGTCTTGGCCTTGTGCTTAGGGTTGTTGCCCTGATGGAAGGCAAACCTTTGCCACAGTCTGAGGTCCTGAGCTTTCATCAAGGATCTCTCTGTACTTTGCTCCGTTCATCTTTCCCTCAATCCTTTCTAGTATCCAGTCCCTGCCACCACCATGCTTCACCGTAGGGGTGGTGCCAGGTTTCCTCCAGACATGACGCTTGGCATTCATGCCAAAGAGTTCAATCTTAGTTTCATCAGACCAGAGAATCTTGTTTTTCATGGTCTGAGAGTCCTTTAGGTGCCTTTTGGCAAACTCCAAGCGGGCTGTCATGTGCCTTTTACTGAGGAGTGGCTTCCATCTGGCCACTATACAATCAAGGCCTGATTGGTGGAGTGCTGCAGGGATGGTTGTCCTTCTGGAAGGTTCTCCCATCTCCACAGATTAACTGTCGGGTTCTTGATCACCTCCCGGACTAAGGTCCTTCTCCCCCGATTGCTCAGTTTGGCCAGGCGGCCAGCTCTAGGAAGAGTCCTGGTGGTTCCAAACTTCTTCCATTTAAGAATGATGGATGCCATTGTGTTCTTGGGGACCTTCAATGCTGTTGACATTTTTTGGTACCCTTCCACAGATCTTTGCCTCAACACAATCCTGTCTCGAAGCTGTATGCACTGTCAACTGTGGGACCTTGAATAGACAGGTGTGTGCCTTTCCAAATCATGCCTTATCAATTGAATTTACCACAGGTGGACTCCAATCAAGTTGTAGAAACATCTCAAGGATGATCAATGGAAACAGGATCCACCTGAGCTCAATTTCGAGTCTCATAGCAAAGGGTCTGAATAGTCACGTAAATAAGGTATTTCAGTTTTTTATTTTTAATACGTTTTTGCTTTGTCATTAAGGGGTATTGTGTGTAGATTGATGTTTTTACTTTTTTAAATCCATTTTAGAATAAGGCTGTAACGTACCAAAATGTGGAAAAGGGAAGAGGTCTGAATACTTTCCGAATGCACTATATTTTTGTTCAGTGTATGAGCAGAATAACTGTCTTACCTTAATTAGGTAACACCTCCAAAACAAAGGTCATGTGGTTTGGTAAGAAGAATGCCCCTCTCCCCACAGGTGTGATTACTACCTTTGAGGGTTTAGAGCTTGAGGTAGTCACCTCATACAAGTACTTGGGAGTATGGATAGACAGTACACTGTCCTTCTCTCAGCACCTCATTGTAGATTAAAGGGTGATTTCTCATTTAACTAGTACATTTTTTTTTTTAAATAAGGAAATCTAATCTACCGTACTGTATAGAATAGACCTTTGGGGGAAGGATTGTTGACATTTGACATTTGTAACTAAAAGCGTAATTGAGAAATAATACCAACTCCAAAAAGCAAATATTTGTGTCAAATGAAGCTTTACTGCTTGCTCTGAATATATGGGTAGTATTTAGATTTCTTACATTAATTTATTAATATTGAAAAATATAAACATGAATATAGAAAACATGCAAATATTTCTATATATCATTGAGCATACTATACTTTATGAGCATATTAATTTTCCAGTGGGATCTCTGCTAGTTTTAAGGTTTTGACCTTTTGCCTACTGTACCAATTTCTCTGTAGAAAATGTAACCAATCATAGCCCTCCTTTTACTTGTATCACTGCACATCCTGAAAATCACCAACGGAAGGCGATCATTTTTTGTCCATTTACACATTCTCTCAGTTGGGTAACGCTACAAAACTTACTGAAATTGAGCAAAACGTGTAGAATATTTGTAACCAGGATATGACAGCGATTTCTACATTGGCCACTTATATTATGGACATTTTCAGAAATGACAATGCAAAAATGGTAAAAACGAAAATCCTATTTGTAGCACCTTTAAAGGAGACCTGGGTAAGGCCAAATTGTTATAAATATGCCAACATTGATTCATTATTTCTCTATTAGGCTTTGATATAAATGTCAAATATTTGTCAACAATCCTTCCCACACAGGACCTTTCTAGGGATTCAAATTTGTGAACATGCCCAAAATCATGGTATTTTTTTGTCCTGGTTTCGTGAGGAATCACACTATAGAGTTTGAAATCATTCAAGGAGTTAAACAGACCATTTTCTTTAACGAGGAAAAAAGCTTTATTTAAAAGTACAAAAACAGACACAGCACACGCTCATTTACAGGAATAATTGACCTCCTTGTTTTCAATCGAAACAGAAACAAGAAGTATTATTTGTACAGGAGGGTATTTCATTAACTCAAAATGTAAATAAATGAATGTAAATCAAATAATTTAGATGTTGAAAATACAAATTATGGAAAATCAATCAAATAAATATTGAAGTTCAAATCAAATACATACTAGTAGCAGAGTAATGAAAGGTCACAAAGGGTACGGATTCTCTTCAAAGTGTTCCCTCATTATTTTATTTTCACTCACCTTCAGCTAGAAAGCGGTGTAATAGAACTATGATCTTGCCTCATTAACTACCACAAACTAGACAAATTAGCGTCTAATCTGGTGTCGTGGCTGTGCATTAAAACTTGAGATCCCATTCATTGTGAAAGTCCACACGATAACTTAAAAAATAGTTAACATACAATTGTGTCATACAAGGTGGAAGATGGTGAGTGAAAGTATAACATCCATTGTATTACAACTGTTATTCTTTCACCCACCACCACCACCATGTTTACTCATTTGAATGTTGACTCGTACAAAGTACTAATTTGGAGCAGCATACTTTATACTTTTTTAAAAAACTAATTTATAAGTACATCTGCTGAACATAGGAGATTTAACATGTATGTTCTATGTGCGTTTATGGTAAATAGCTTGTAGGACTGATAGAGCAAATATAGGAAAGATGTGTAGGCCTATATAAAACATAACGTAGATATAAATCAGGTGAAGAACATACAATCATTTAACCGCGCCAGTCTAAAAGGCAACATATAGCAAAATGTACAAGATAAACATTTAAAAGTGCCCACTTGCTTTCTGAACTATCTATCCAATTACCTTACCGTTGCATTATAATGGCTCATATCAGAGAAGATGCAATCAACCATGGCAGAAATACATCTAATCTACATTGCCCTCTAGTTGCTAGCAGTTTCATTACAGTGCCCTGTGCATATGAATTTGCCGTCGTCAATGTTAAATCAAACTCTAGGAGCAAAGTTCTTTATTTCTAGATCGAGGGTACTGAGGGATAACACAGCCACCTGCTGTGCAGGAAGAGCATAACTACTAGTGCTTCCATACTCCATCTTCAGCTGGCAGAGCCATGTGTAGATGTGTATGAACCTTTAGTGAGTTTTAATACAACTAGGGAGGAAAATGCAGCTTGGGGTACATAGAAATTCATCTACCTTGTTGGATGTTTATTTTGACACAAAAGTATATGTTTTGCACTCGAATATGAGTCATACAATAATATATAGACAGTATTGTGGCTTTGTTTACAACAGAATTGAATGAAATTGAAAGCAATAACTAAATGGATAAAATTCTTAAATTGATATGCAATTGGATTGCAAGTCTCCAAAACAATTTGGTCAATAATGTGCTTATTCACAGCATTTATAAAGATTACCAGCAGAGGTCAGTGTAAAGCTCAGAAAAGGGTGCTAAATATTTCAAGTGTTTTCTCTTCCTCAACATTCATTACATAACTAGCATTCTGCTGAATATTCTCCTCCAAATTGTAATACTTGTATCTGTTTCATAGCTGTCACAAAAGCATCAACTCAAACTTCAAAAGTCTTGGAGTTTAGCAATGTGATGTAGCATGTGGGCATATGGCAATTAGCTACCAAAGTAAGTCTTTCCCATCAAAATATACCCAATCCACCTACTCTAAAAACAGCCGTGAGTGTAAACACAGAGCCTAATTTGCAGACTAGCCGAGGGTAGTTTGCAGGTAATAATTATGAACTGACCTTAAAAAGACACAAATACAACTATAAAGTCAGCAGAATGGATTCCTTATGATTTAATTGATGCTATAGATAATAATTGAACTATCCTGCTGAGATAGGCCAATAAATAAGAATCATTTTACGTCAGAGGATGATTACAAGATCACACCACTCCCAGGTATTTAATATCCCTATAATAAAGCAAAAATTATAGAAAATACACATATAAAAACACAGGAATTAAGGTGTAGTAACAAATATACCAAATGAAAACACAACATGAGAATGATAAGAGCACAGCAATGGCCCTGCCTGAAATAGCAGAGAGCCATGCAGCAGCTAAGTCCCCCTTCGTGATCGTTATAGCTAAGAAACAGGGGAGGAAAAGTCATGTCCACTAGGGTAAGAGAGAAAACCTTGACAAGAGCCAACTCTAGACTTCACTCGTGACTAACTTCGATAAGGGCTGAAATGCAAGAATTATAGATTCTAGATAAGTATCTAGAACTGAAACTTATAACCATCAAAAAGTATACTCAACCTGTGCTTGTTTATGGGTAACATTTGAAGCTAATGTGCCATTGAATGTGGTCATGACACCATTCCTAGAGTTTTTTTTTTCTTGAGTTTTATACCAGGATTCCTCTACCCAAGAGTCCGTGGTCAAAAGCATATGTTCAATGTCTACTGTTTCAGAGTTACCAACACCGGCAGCAGCACTTTCAGACGACCCAACAGTAGGAATGATTTCTAAGAGGACGGAGTTCTTAATGTAAAGTGACAGGAGGCAGTTGAGAGCTTCGATGTTCCTCTCTTGCATTGAAACTAAAAGGCTCTAGCTTAAGTCTATAATATACAGGAATTCATTGAATTGCATTTCATTTGTCAAGGCAGCTCCCATCATCACTACATCCAATATGGATTACCTACCATAAAATATGGCATAGCATGGAGAGGATAGTTCAGAGGCAAAAGATCATAGGTAAGTGCTCGTCTTAATAACATAAAATAGTTATAAACTGGCTGCAACTTAGCAATTCTGGGATAGACCACAAACTATGATCAACATGATACAATCTCCCATTGCTAAAGTAATAACAGAATGGAATGCGGTATTTCCCAAAAAGATGCTTCAGGTGTCCTATGATTTTAGATGTAAATTTGCAGCTATATGATTTGTAACATTTGCAAAGCAAGTGATTTTGGTACTTTTACACTGTGATCTAACAGTTTCATAGTAAGTGCTGTTCAATGATCTGTAAATTTGTCTGATGTAGCCTAATTTGTATTTTACTTGTACCCGAGATTTAGTTCCTCAGCTGTAAGGAGGATAACCCATGAGTATGTTTGTATTCTAAAATGTAGGCTATGCTATAATGCTATATACCTGCACGTTGAATCTACAGTCTAAACCAGATAAAAGTTTTCCAATGTCAAAAGGGCCTGGTTCATCCAGCTAAACATACTTGGTCAGTTATCAAATATATACAGTGGGGCAAAAAAGTATTTAGTCAGCCACCAATTGTGCAAGTTCTCCCACTCAAAAAGATGAGGCCTGTAATTTTCATCATAGGTACACTTCAACTATGACAGACAAAATGAGAAAAAAAATCAAGAAAATCACATTGTAGGATTTTTAATGAATTTATTTGCAAAGTATGGTGGAAAATAAGTATTTGGTCAATAACAAAGGTTTCTCAATACTTTGTTATATACCCTTTGTTGGCAATGACAGAGGTCAAACGTTTTCTGTAAGTCTTCACAAGGTTTTCACACACCGTTGCTGGTATTTTGGCCCATTCCTCCATGCAGATCTCCTCTAGAGCAGTGATGTTTTGGGGCTGTTTCTGGGCAACACAGACTTTCAACTCCCTCCAAAGATTTTCTATGGGGTTGAGATCTGGAGACTGGCAAGGCCACTCCAGGACCTTGAAATGCTTCTTACGAAGCCACCTTCGTTGCCCGGGCGGTGTGTTTGGGACCATTGTCATGCTGAAAGACCCAGACACATTTCATCTTCAATGCCCTTGCTGATGGAAGGAGGTTTCACTCAAAATCTCACGATACATGGCCCCATTCATTCTTTCCTTTACACGGATCAGTCGTCCTGGTCTCTTTGCAGAAAAAACAGCCCAAAGCATGTTGTTTCCACCCCCATGCTTCACAGTAGGTATGGTGTTCTTTGGATGAAACTCAGCATTCTTGTCCTCTAAACACGACAAGTTGTGTTTTTACCAAAAAGTTATATTTTGGTTTCATTTGACCATATGACATTCTCCCAATCTTATTTTGGATCATCCAAATGCGCTCTAGCAAACTTCAGATGGGCCTGGACATGTACTGGCTTAAGCAGGGGACACGCCTGGCACTGCAGGATTTGAGTCCCTGGCGGCGTAGTGTGTTACTGATGGTAGGCTTTGTTACTTTGGTCCCAGCTCTCTGTAGGTCATTCACCAGGTCCCCCGTGTGGTTCTGGGATTTTTGCTCACTGTTCTTGTGATCATTTTTGACCCCACGGGGTGAGATCTTGCGTGGGAGCCCCAGATCAAGGGAGATTATCAGTGGTCTTGTATGTCTTCCATTTCCTAATAATTGCTCCCACAGCTGATTTCCCTCAAAACCAAGCTGCTTACCTATTGCAGATTCAGCCTTCCCAGCCTGGTGCAGGTCTACAATTTTGTTTTCTGGTGTCCTTTGACAGCTCTTTGGTCTTGGCCATAGTGGAGTTTGGAGTGTGACTGTTTGAGGTTGTGGACAGGTGTCTTTATACTGATAACAAGTTCAAACAGGTGCCATTAATACAGGTAACGAGTGGAGGACAGAGGAGCCTCTTAAAGAAGAAGCTACAGGTCTGTGAGAGCCAGAGATCTTGCTTGTTTGTAGGTGACCAAATACTTATTTTCCACCATAATTTGCAAATAAATTCACTAAAAATCCTACAATGTGATTTTCTGAGAAAAATCTAATTTTGTCTGTCATAGTTGAAGTGTACCTATGATGAAAATTACAGGCCTCTCATCTTTTAAGTGGGAGAACTTGCACAATTGGTGGCTGGCTAAATACATTTTTGCCCCACTGTATTGTTTTTTTAGTTTTTTTTTTACGGTTTTCAAGCTGCCCTTGAAATTGGAAATATAAAAGCTTAAATTATTGAACATACTGTATGAGTGTGACAAAAAAAAGAATATTACTGAGAGATCATTCCTAGATCAGTTTAAGGCAAAGCTTCAATGCCTCAATTTTCATTGAGACATTAGTATATACTCTCATATACAGAAGAAAGAAGGCTTTTAGGCTTAGATCAGCGTTTTTTGTGTTATTTTAAATATTCATAATGTATTAATACGGTAATTATTACAATAATATATTACTTTATACTCTGTAAATGCAAGATACCACAGCATCAGAGCAGTCCCAGACCAGTGCTGCCATCACAGGGTATAATATCAAGTACCCACTCGCACTGTAGTATGAGCTAATCTCTGCCGTCAGTCAGAGAGGCCCAACACCTGCCGGTGCTGGGGAGGTTGTGGGCACAGTGCACAGACAATGTAGATTATGTACAGTATGTGAGAGAAAGAGAGTAGAGAATGAATGCAGCATCATGTTGTTATCATCACACAGAGCTAGGTGGCCACCTCACCCCCTTCCCTCAGTCGACCACTGAGCTCCTCTCAGCATGGGTCGGGTGCCATTGGTTTCAGGCTGATCGGGTCGGAACTGCAAGGACCAGGCGGGACGGGGAGACGAGAGCCCAGTCCTGTCAGCACTAGGAGGGGGCTGAGAAGGAGGTTGGGCTGGAGTTGTGGTTGTTAGTAGACTTGATGATGGTGATAACGCTGGTGGTGGCCACCTTGCCTGGTGAGAGAGGACCACATGTGACAGTCCGGGCAAAGCACTGCGTAGGGCCTCACTTTTGGCGCGTAGGGCATCCAGTTCTAGCCTCATGCTGGCGTTCTCCCGGGCCAACTTGTCTACCTCGTGCTGCAGCTCCTGCTTCTGCCTCTCCAGCTCCTCCTTCTGGGTGACCTGATGCGGCAGCTGGCGAGCGTAGCCCGGGTTCTTCAGGTCCTCCGCCGCTGCTTCAGCCGCACTCCACGCTCCTTGGTCAGCCCGCGCAGGTGTGTTGAGCCTCGCGCACCGATTACGAGACCACCAGCTCTCATCACTGAGGGCCGGCATTCTCTCACCCACCTCCTTCTTAACCTGCAAGAGAGGCAGCCATTGATGAGAGTCTGGCCCTTTCCTGAACTCATCATTCACATTAAACATAGTGTACGAATACAAAATTACCTTTAAAGTCTTGTTTGCTTTAAACTGAGTCGTCATACCCTGCATGCATAAACTGGCCAGAATCCCACAGACGTCAACACTGCAAAACAAAGAAGGAAAAATTGTGATTGGAATAAAAAAATGTATTCAAATATATTTGTATACATAATATAGTGTATTCGCTTGTGAAATTAAAGTGTCGGTTATGAGTGTAGCCAAGTTCAGATACAGCCATCCTAAGAAGCTTCACTCCCTTTCCCAAGAAATCTATCGATGAGATCCCACAACAACATTCCTGTGTTATTACGTCTCCGCAACCAGCTCAGTAGATTCTTCTAGTAACAGAGACTGCCAGCAGAGGTCAGCATAACACTTGAAAGATGATAATGAATATACAGACTGTTGGGCAAAACCTGTTTACTTGCTGCTGTAGGGAGGGCCCTCACAATGTAGTTCACTAGACCATAGCAAGACCGCAAGAATAGAAACAGGTCAGCTCTCACCACACAGCTTGTCTGAGCCCTCTGCTTAGAAACCGGCATGGGCTATTTTGGTCAAAGTCGTTTTTAGAAAAAAGGCCTATCTGAACACTACAGTGAAACACATGCCTTTGAGACTGCTGCCATGGCCTAAAAGAGACTGCTGTGTGCCTGACTGTGAATAAAAAGCCCACATTCTCCCAAGGCTCCATTTCAGCACCCTGACTTGCTCTACAAATGGCTGCCGGAAACACCCTGCAAATGGGTGTATAGTCACATGGTCATCCAAAGGGTAAACAAGTCTCATTCATAACCCTGTCATACACATGGTAGAAATTACAAGGGCAGGGTCAGTTTGAAGAACTAATGAGGATCACCAATAGTTTAGGGAATGTGTACAATAAGTCTCATAAACTCTGAACAATGCTTAGTCTCTTCCATTTTAGATACAGTACTATTCAACCTAACATGGCCTACATTGACCCGTATGAGTCTCCCTTTATAACACAGAACATATGCCTATTTCAACAGTAAAACTACCCAACAAACACAAGCTTACATTTTATGGTCATACTGAACTTCACAGTCCTGTAGATATGTGGGAAATTCCTGAAGATCGTGTGACAGAGGAATAGTTTCCTTTACAGTCATGGGTGTATTTTTGTAGTGAGACAATGTACTCTATTTCATTTAGGGACTGTGTCTGGTTGTCTGGCTCGTATTACACTTGGCTTTCCTGAGCTGCTACATGCCCTTATTTAACGCTGCTGGATATATTTATTCACTGTGCTGACACAAAATTCTGCCAGCTAAACAATTTAGGTGAACATGTGATAAGCGATACCTCATTAAGAGGCCAAATATTCCATCCGGCGCTTTGAGGTGCACTTTCTCGAACAAGATACAACAACCCAAAGGGTGAGGTTTTAATGACTATTTTTCGGGAAGTTAATCTCATGCCCCCTGAAATAAATATAGATAGCCGATCACAGCCGTTTCTGACAGCTGTTGCTGGGTTGACCTGTGTTGAAGAGCTGAAGTGGTTGCACTGTATCTACAATAGAAATACTGTTCTTGCATCGAAAGTCTAAGAGCTCCTATGGAAAGGGGCAGAATGCCAAGTGATTGGTCGGATGATAATGGAAGGTTCACTGGCTTTGGCACTGAAGCAGAACAGATCACTAATAAGTTCTTAGTCAGCCATCTGTTTTGTCTTTTTGTAAAACCACACCGGAGGTACAGCCTATGCCTGACCGCATGTTTCTGTAATGAAGGGATACATGAATGTGGAGAGTGTACACTCACACAATCCTAACTTGAAAATAAACCAATAGATGACTCTGTTTTGTGTGGATTTAAGAACCACATGAAAACATGTTCGGTGAACCATCACGTCTGATTACTTGTTTTGGCCATCCCCTTTGAACCTCATTTGAAATTCACTTGGGTTTTCAACTTAACTATAGGAAAAAGAGTAGAGAAAAGCATACAGCATTGCCTTATTTTGGCACATGTATGCCACTTTGAATCCAACACTGCACAGCCAGCCAAGAATGTAAGACAATGTTCCAGCATGTGGGCTGAAAGAGCCTGTTTTGAACTGTTACATCAAGGGAGACCTGCACATTATGTGTGGACTGAATATCATGAAATGGGGATGTAAAAAAGGCCTCCCTCTCCATACACGGGGTGCTCAAGCTTTACAGCTCAGAGGCCACATTGTTTCCTTCAAATCCCTTCTGCATGTGCTCCTCTCTGTTTTAGCAAATGGCACTAGGTCGAGCTCTTCAGATTCCACTTGCGGCTTTCCGTCTTCCAGAGAGGAAAAGAGCAGTAAAGTTCCAAGGCCAAACCGTTTTGATCATCTTTCAGGACGAGCAACAGGCACATTTTACAATTCAGTACCGCTTTTGACTGTGCACATATTTCCTTTTCACCTTTTTGAGTGCTTCTACTCGTGTCGGAGAAGACCTCAAAGTAAAAGCCATAGAATGTGGCTTAAGTGTGGATAACAGAACCACATTCCTGACTGAGCACACACACACACACACACACACGAAAGATACCCCAAGTTTCATTTGGGAGGATAAATGCATTCAGAATATGTCCTGTGTAATGCACCCATCTTAGTCTATTCAGATGTAAAGATATCGCTGTAAAATCTTCCAAATGTCTGAAATTCAGATGTGTCTCATATCGAAGTCTAACAACAGCCAGAATTAATCAAGTGTTGACGACTAACAGGAATAAAGAGTAGTACTATCCCTAACCAAATAACTTAGTTAGACAACACTGTTAAGTTTTCATGGCTAAACAGATGGAAAATATAAAATATTTGCTGGCCACAGGAAAGGTCTGATGATTTCAGCGCCATATTTCATCAGCTCACGTAGTCCAGATCATGAGGAAATTACTCATCGTATCAACTCACACAAGTCCAACTGACAAGATTACTGTAGGCTCCGGATGCAGCCCACTGCTAATAATCACTGTTCTCTGCCCAATTGAACTCTTGGAAAAAGTGAACATAACCTTTGTCATAGTTTGTTTTAGTCATTCAGTGTAATTGACATCAATGACTTACTCAAAGCTTGAGCCAAGAACTAGGCTACAGCTTTGCTAAAATACTATAGAATGAGTTTTACTAAGGTGCATATTAAATCAGCACCACAGTATCAGCCCAGGCAGTAACCATTAATAATGGATGAATAACTGTCTATTTAAGCACTGATTGTGACTGGCTTGAATAATGTCAATAAACTGCAGGCCTGTTATGGTATTAGTCCAGAGACAATGTGTGAAATGTGACCCGTTTAGTTTTTGTCATTCAGACCTCTCAGCTGAAATTCAAGTCTGTGTGCTTGGGTTATGACAGGTACTGCTCTGGGGGCGCAACATTTTGGCTAGAATAAAGAGCACATCAAAGAGCTGAGTGCTCAGGTCCCAGTGATAGATGAAATGTTGGCTTGTCTTGGCTACTGTTTTTCCTTCTTCTTTTCTATTCATTTTGTAGTTTGGGTTTGGTGGAAAACAGATACGCTATGTTCCTCTGAGAGAGGAGAGAGAGAGCTTGATGGAGCACCCTCTGTACAGAATGTCTCCTCAGTTTGCTCAGGGAGTTAGGGAGAAGAGAGCCTCTTCCTCCAGACTATGCTGTGGTGGTGCACTCTGCCTGCACTCCAGCACAGCACATTTGGAGGGATGTTATGTAAAGGAAATGGAGAGCATAGCCGAGCCATGAGTCATGCTGTTTACTGGTAAGAACTAGGACGAGCGGCAGGGAATCACACCCTCCCAAACTGACGTTTCCTGGAAAATCACGTTGTTCCGCAGGGCAGAAGGAAAAGTACAGGAAACGGCTGGCATACCCGCCGGAACTTTTTTCTGAGGAAAAGGGAGGAGAGGTAGATATCTGAGCGAAGCGACTTTCCAACTGGGGACATAGGGATTGAAAAAAATGTCAAGTATGTACACAACAAAGACAAAGCTGTCCAGTTATTACCTAACTAAAGCCATTCCATAGTACACATTGAATAACAATGAAAATCAATGAGGAAAAAAAATACTATTACATTTTCCAACTTCAAATAACAAAGGAGTTTAGGAGTCATTAATTCCATCCCGGCCCTCCATTACGTTGTTAATATTCTTATTCAGTCTGAGTACCAAGTTCTCAGATGTAAAAGTGAGAAAGTTCAGGACATTTCTCCTTGTTTACTGTATACCACCTAATAGCATAATTACAAAAACAAGACACTTTACTCGAGACGATCCCTCCACACCCCAGGCCACAGTGTGGCGAGAGCATTGGTCTGAGATCCAGGAAGTCATCCAGAAATGCAGGAATGGGCTGGGCAGATCCTGGTGGTTGGTACAACACAGGCACCTAAGAGGCACTTGTGGAGAGATGCCAATGTATATCTCTCCATGCTTCGGTGTAAACCTGTTAACGGGACTGTTAAACTGTACATGTAATACAGTACTGTTAAACTGTACTATGTAATTCTTATGACACAGTCTTTGTCTCTAGAAATAAATTATCAGAACACATAGTAAGGAAATTAAGTTAAACGTTTCACAGTTAAAAGTAACTTTACACATAAAATATCTGACTTTGGTTTCCTTTTGAGTCATACCTTTTCACTAACCACAGTCATTTCACAACACACTGCAAAACCCACAATGACAACTGTGGGTTCTCTTCCACCCCCTGACCACTCAATACTATGAAAACTGTGAGCATCATTAACCATTATGAGTATGTATACACCATATTGTCATGCTGAAATATTGGGTAGGGAAGTGAGAGAGCAGAAGATGATAGGCCCTCTCTCCTCCTCCAGACATCACATTGGTAACTGAGTCACATGTTAACCTCATAACTCATACAACCCATACAACTCTCCTTCCGTGGCCTCCAATTGCTCTTAAATACAAGTAAAACTAAATGCATGCTCTTCAACCGATCGCTACCTGCACCTACCCGCCTGTCCAACATCACTACTCTGGACGGCTCTGACTTAGAATACGTGGACAACTACAAATACTTAGGTGTCTGGTTAGACTGTAAACTCTCCTTCCAGACCCATATCAAACATCTCCAATCCAAAGTTAAATCTAGAATTGGCTTCCTATTTCGCAACAAAGCATCCTTCACTCATGCTGCCAAACATACCCTTGTAAAATTGACCATCCTACCAATCCTCGACTTTGGCGATGTCATTTACAAAATAGCCTCCAATACCCTACTCAACAAATTGGATGCAGTCTATCACAGTGCAATCCGTTTTGTCACCAAAGCCCATATACTACCCACCATTGCGACCTGTACGCTCTCGTTGGCTGGCCCTCGCTTCATACTCGTCGCCAAACCCACTGGCTCCATGTCATCTACAAGACCCTGCTAGGTAAAGTCCCCCTTATCTCAGCTCAGCTGGTCACCATAGCATCTCCCACCTGTAGCACACGCTCCAGCAGGTATATCTCTAGTCACCCCAAAACCAATTCTTTCTTTGGCCGCCTCTCCTTCCAGTTCTCTGCTGCCAATGACTGGAACGAACTACAAAAATCTCTTAAATTGGAAACACTTATCTCCCTCACTAGCTTTAAGCACCAACTGTCAGAGCATCTTACAGATTACTGCACCTGTACATAGCCCACCTATAATTTAGCCCAAACAACTACCTCTTTCCCAACTGTATTTATTTATTATTTATTATTTAATTTGCTCCTTTGCACCCCATTATTTTTATTTCTACTTTGCACATTCTTCCATTGCAAAACTACCATTCCAGTGTTTTACTTGCTATATTGTATTTACTTTGCCACCATGGCCTTTTTTGCCTTTACCTCCCTTCTCACCTAATTTGCTCACATTGTATATAGACTTGTTTTTTTTACTGTATTATTGACTGTATGTTTGTTTTACTCCATGTGTAACTCTGTGTCGTTGTATGTGTCGAACTGCTTTGCTTTATCTTGGCCAGGTCGCACTGTAAATAAGAACTTGTTCTCAACTTGCTTACCTGGTTAAATAAAGGTGAAATAAATAAATAAATAAAAATAACAGAGCATGATATGATGCACTTGGTGTGGGAGGTCACCACCACCACATATACAGTTGAAGTCAGAAGTTTACATACTGAGTTTAAATGTATTTGGCTAAGGTGTATCCCAGTTCCTGACATTTAATACTAATAAAGATTCCCTGTCTTAGGTCAGTTAGAATCACCACTTTATTTTAAGAAAGTGAAATGTCAGAATAATAGTAGAGAGTGATTTATTTCAGCTTTTATTTCTTTCATCACATTCTCAATGGGTCAGAAGTTTACATACACTCAATTAGTATTTGGTAGCATTGCCTTTAAAATGGTTTAACTTGGATCAAACGTCTCAGGTAGCCTTCCACAAGCTTCCCACAATAAGTTGGGTGAATTTTGGCCCATTCCCCTGACAGAGCTGGTACAACTGAGTCAGGTTTGTAGGCCTCCATGCTCACACACGCTTTTCAGTTCTGCCCACAAATAGGATTAAAGTCAGGGCTTTGTGATAGCCACTCCTATACCTTGACCTTGTTGTCCTTAAGCCATTTTGCCACAACTTTGGAAGTATGCTTGGGGTCATTGTCCATTTGGAAGACCCATTTGCGACCAAGCTTTAACTTCCTGACTGATGTCTTGACATGTTGCTTCAATATATCCACATAATTTTCCTTCCTCATGATGCCATCTATTTTGTGAAGTGCACCAGTCCCTCCTTCAGCAAAGCACACCCACAACATGATGTTGCCACTCCTGTGCTTCACGGTTGGGATGGTGTTCTTTGGCTTGCAAGCCTCCCCCTTTTTTCTCCAAACATAACAATGGTCATTATGGCCAAACAGTTGTATTTCAGTCCAGAGGACATTTCTCAAAAAAGTACGATCTTTGTCCCCATGTGCAGTTGCAAACCGTAGTCTGGATTTTTTTATGGCGGTTTTGGAGCTGTGGCTTCTTTCTTGCTAAGCAGCCATTCAGATTATGTCGATAAAGGACTCGTTTTACTGTAGATATAGTTACTTTTGTACCTGTTTCCTCCAGCATCTTCACAAGGTCCTTTGCTGTTGTTCTGGGATTGATTTGCACTTGACACACCAAATACGTTCATCTCTAGGAGACAGAATGTGTCTTCTTCCTGAACAGTATGGCGGATCGTGGTCCCATGGTGTTTATACTTGCGTACTATTGCTTGTACAGATTAACATGGTACTTTCAGGCATTTGGAAATTGCTCCCAAGGATGAACCAGACTTGTGGAGGTCTACAATTTTTTGTCTGAGGTCTTGGCTGATTTCTTTTGATTTTCCCATGATGTCAAGCAGAGAGGGACTGAGTTTGAAGGTAGGCTTGAAATGCATCCACAGATACGGCAGGGTAGCCTAGTGGTTAGAGCGTTGTACTAGTAACCGGAAGTTTGCAAGTTCAAATCCCCGAGCTGACAAGGTACAAATCTGTCATTCTGCCCCTGAACAGGCAGTTAACTCACTGTCCCTAGGCTGTCATTGAAAATAAGAATTTGTTTTTAACGGACTTGCCTAGTTAAATAAAGGTAAATAAAAAATACACCTCTAATAGACTCAAAAGTCAATTAGCCTAACAGAAGCTTCTAAAGCCATGACAATTTCTGGAATTTTCCAAACTGTTTAAATGCACAGTCAACTTAATGTAGGTGAACTTCTGACCCACTGGAATTGTGATACAGTGAATTACAAGTAAATAATCTGTCTCTAAACAATTGTTGGAAAAATGACTTGCACAAAGTAGATGTCCTAACTGACTTGCCAAAACTATAGTTTGTTAACAAGTAATTTGTGGTTGAAAAACGAGTTGTAATGACTCCAACCTAAGTGTATCTAAACTTCCGAGCTTCAACAGTGACTCGGGGCATAGGCAGCCTCTTCGACGAGATTTCAAGGCCCTCATACAGTGTGGAAAGTTTTGGATGAGTTAGGACTCCTCTCATATTTTCCATATAAATCCCAATGACAGTAAAGTTCAAATGTCCAAGAATATGATCCCAGTATGTAGACATGCAACCAGCACCAAAATATGAAATTGATAAGGATTTCTTCTCTTTGTTTAATTTTATAAAGCTGAGCAATGGGACGAAGGCAGAAAAAAAAAAATCTGCATAGCAACAAGCTTTTTTTTGTGTGAGTGTCATCTAAAAATGAGGCCCGTAGATTCAATTTCATATTGACCTGTGACACTGCGGCTTCCAAGAGATTCTGCTGAACCAGGGCCAACATAGGCACTCTCTCCCTCTCTCTACTGTCAAACCAGGGGTATAGGATAAATACTGAAATCACTGATACAGCACTAACAATTTGTTAGTGGGACTATCACTTGTTTTCCAACAGGACAATGACCCAAAACACACCCCCAGGCATATTAATGCCCATGATTTTGGAATGAGATGTTCGAAGACAGAATGTCCTCATACTTTTGAAGTGTATTTAAGCATGACATAACAGACATTTCAGCTTTTCATTTTACTTAACTTGTAAACATATATATATTTTTAAACAAATTTAAACAAACATAATTCCAATGTACCCCTTTTGCAAAGAGCACGATCTGTCTTTGCTATTCTGTCTACCAAAATATACTATTGCGTACCTTAGCAGCACAAACATAATTCCACTTTGACATTATGGGACATTGTGTGTAGTAGGCCAGTGAACTCTCAATTTAATTAATTTTACATTCAGGCTGTAACAACAAAATGTGGTCAAGGGTGTGAATACTTTCTGAAGGCACAGTATATTTCAGATTCTATATAATAAACTGAACATAAACCTAACTTCTACAGTTTATACTACATTTAAGGAAAATAAAAACTGCCATACTTGCTGAAAATTACAGTAGCCCACACACTTACGGGTCTTGATATAGGAAAACAAGCTAATCGTAGAATGTATCATGTGTGAAGCAAAGGCAACGTTTTAGAACTCGTCTCCATTACTGTTGTCCACTTTACTATCCTCCTGGTGGTCTATCCCCATGTAACAGTATAACTTTAGTCCTCGCCCATACCCGGGCTCGAACCAGGGACCCTCTGCACACATCAACAACTGACATCCACGAAGCATCGGTTACACCCACACCATGCCCTTTGACTCAGAATTCTAAAACCCAGACCACGTGTTGTTTCCTTACGTCGTAAATATAAAAGTATGCTACCGTATGCTATGTGGACAACGATATGGATATAGTAATTATTCGAAGATCTCTGAAAATACTACACTTATTCAAGTTATTAAGAGGCAGAAGTAAAACATATTACCATTCAAAATATTACAATTGGTAAATAGATGGAATAAAATTTTTAAAAAGAAACTATTCGGGAAAAACACGATTTGTTAAATTGTTACATTTTAACTTCAAGAGTGAAATAAGTTAATTCAGGCGTTACACTACTCCAACACGTGTCCATATTGCAGAAAATAATTGCAAATAACCATAAACGTTTGTAAATTGTTTCAAATTGAAAAGATAGGCCTACAAAATGTACCAAGTACGTTGATAACATGTAAATGAAATGTTTGTTTAAGCCTGATCTTACTTGTTGATACATGCCGTAAAATCGAATCTGTCACCGTGATAGCATCAGCAATTCTAGAGGAATGTCAAAACATCTCCCAGAAAAGCGCTCGTACCTTATGAACGCGGATATTCTCCGTCTGCAAAGCGTAAAGCTTGTGAAGTTGCCGTCCTATACGGGTGGAAGTTACTTGTCGCGATTCTGAAAGGCGTCCAGCAGTCGAACCGAAATGTATCCCCGTACTAAATTAACTACAAAACAACAACAATGTATCAACATTCCACTCTGTGCTTCCGCAAGTATTCACGTCACCAATTCCTCGTGACCGCCCCTCCATTCATGAAAATAACTTTCTGCTGACGTAAACGAGGCGGGAAACTAGGGAAGCCAGAAATACATGGTAGATGCAGTTTGCGAATACTTTTGGGAAAATTGGCGAGATAATGTGTAGATTAAATCATTATTATACTAATGATGGCTATCCAACTATATGCTGTTAATACTTCACAGACAATGTCAGCACATGTTTTAGCTTTTATATGCCAATTCAATAATTCCATGATTGCACAATGTTTGTTCTTCTGGTGACAAAATCAGTATGAGAGAAAACCCTATCACATACTTCCCATAATTTATATTACAGAATTATCTTTTTTTGGTAATCTGACCCTAAAGTTACTGCCTCACTGGTTAATAGAAGAAACAGCGCCATCTGTCTTTACCAATGTCCTGTCCTTCCAACATTTATTTTGAGTTATGGATTTATTACAGGCTGCATAATGTTGAAGGCTCTGAGGCCAACTATAAGCTTGCTTATTCCGCCTTCTTACTAACCACTTACGCTACTGCCCCAAGACCATTCTCATGCAAGACAATATATAGTCTGAGAAGGGTGACAGACATTCTCTTAGGTGAAATGCTTTAGAAAAAAAACATGACACATCTCCAAAAATAAACTAGTAGTATCCCCAACTAAGGACTCCCAACAACGTGCTTCTCAGTTGTTCTTGGTCATACGCTGCATTCATATTTTTAAACAGACAGATCAAATATTCTTCTAAAAATGATTTACTCATTTTAATACTGCAATGTTTAAAATGTGTATGTATGTGATATACATTAACAGCCTAACTCTAGGGCTCATCTCATTGAACATCCTCAAAATGAGCACAGAGTTGATAAGCAGTGCTGACATGCCTTAAGGCTGTGGTCTAATTGGCTTCAACAGTATTCACTTGCGTAAGGTTGCCACATATATTTAGATACACCAATAGAAGTATTGAAACAATAAACACGCATTGCCTGCATTTACACAGGGCATTCCAATTCTGGTCTTTGCCCAATTATGGACCCACTGTAGCTGGGCCTAGAGCCAGGAGGTTGGTGTATGGTTGTATTTCTGTGAAGACCATTGCCAGGGGTGATTCAACACATAGCGTTTTTCCTCAGGAGAGGCATATGGACTAAATTGTACATTGATGTGCTGGGATCTCTCATGCAGAGTACAATAAAGTTGAAAGCAAATGCAGCTTTGAGATGAGTAATTACTCATGTTTGTGTTATGGGTGGTTCTCATTCTAACGCAATGCCCAAACCTGCTTTATTAGAGCAAATCTTGTCAACAGAATTAACATCAGGTTATGTTCGCAATAGTTTATATGCCTCTGTAATCCCCCTGAGCATTCTTGTAATTAAAAATGTAATTGAATGTGCATTGTGGCATGGGATTTTTGGCTTGGTGTATAGTTGGGCTGTCTGCAATTCATTATTTTATTGATCATGTGGTCGATTTATTAGAAAAATGTGTCCCCCAGATGTTCCACTCCAGCAGTGTAAGCCTTTACCTGAGGCAGGACTTGTCTGTTCATGTCTTTGTTTTGACTAAATCAATATTACACAGTAGTGTACTGGGATATGAAACAATAAAGATCAGAGGAGGTGTTAGCTTTTATGCCCACGATATCCCACCGATGATGTATGATGCCGAGCTCGGATAAAATTATCTAGACGAAGAGCTGTTTACAGAAGGTTGGAAAATGAACCTCCAGTACCCCAACAGACTGTTAATGATTAGCATATAAATGATGACTTCACTAACTTCTTAAGTCTAGTTATTAGCAGGGTTTGGGAGTAACTGTTTACTTGTAAACTGATTACAAACAAATAACTCATCAGTTAGGATACCAGCAGCTATTTTTGGGGGAAACTAGCTGATTACTTCTAAATTCAGAAAGCCGCGTTTTCTCAATAGCGTTTTCAATTCCTTTTTGTCATCTTCTAATGCCTCTTAAGGAGAAAGTAATCCAAACATAGCACAGTCATCAGATTTGGTGACTGAGTTTGGATAATACAAAAGTTAAGTTACTGATTACAATTTTGGACAGATAACTTTGAATTAAGTCCATGGAGAACAAGAGCACCTCCTCCCAGCTGCCCACTGCAGAGGCTAGGTAACACGGTCACCACCGATAAATCCCATAATAATCGAAAACTTCAGCAAGCATTTCTCATTTCTCAACGGCTGGCCATGCCTTCCTCCCTAGCTACTCCAACCTCGGCCAGCAGCTCCACCCCCCCCGCAGCTACTCGCCCAAGCCTCCCCAGCTTCTCCTTTACCCAAATCCAGATAGCAGATCTTCTGAAAGAGCTGCAAAACCTGAACCCGTACAAAATCAGCTGGGCTTGACAATCTGGACCCTCTATTTCTGAAACTATCCGCCGCCATTGTCGCAACCCCTATTGCCAACCTGTTCAACCCCTCTTTCAACCCCAAAGGACTGGAAAGCTGCCGCGGTCATCCCCCTCTTCAAGGGAGACACCCTGGACCCAAACTGTTACAGACCTATATCCATCCTGCCCTGCCTATCTAAGGTCTTCCCAGCCAAGTCAACAAACAGATCATTGACCATCTCGAATCCCACACGTGCCTTCTCCACTGTGCAATCTGGTTTCGAGCCGGTCACGGAGTGCACCTCAGCCACGCTAAAGGTACTAAGCGATATCATAACGCCATCGATAAAGACAGTACTGTGCAGCCGTCTTCATCGACCTGGCCAAGGCTTTCGACTCTGTCAATCACCATATTCTTATCGGCAGACTCAGTAGCCTCGGTTTTTCTAATGACTGCCTTGCCTGGTTCTCCAACTACTTTGCAGACAGAGTTCAGTGTGTCAAATCGGAGGGCATGTTGTCCGGTCCTCTGGCAGTCTCTATGGGGTGCCACAGGGTTCAATTCTCGGCTGACTCTTTTCTCTGTATATATCAATGATGTTGCTCTTGCTGCGGGCGATTCCCTGATCCACCTCTACGCAGACGACACCATTCTGTATACTTCTGGCCCTTCCTTGGACACTGTGCTATCTAACCTCCAAACGATCTTCAATGCCATACAACACTCCTTCCGTGGCCTCCAACTGCTCTTAAATGCTAGTAAAACCAAATGCATGCTTTTCAACCACTCGCTGCCTGCACCCGCACGCCCGACTAGCATCACCACCCTGGATGGTTCCGACCTAGAATATGTGGAAATCTATAAGTACCTAGGTGTCTGGCTAGACTGTAAACTCTCTTTCCAGACTCATATCAAACATCTCCAATCCAAAATCAAATCTAGAATCGAAGCTTTCTATTTCGCAAACAAAGCCTCCTTCACTCACGCCGCCAAACTTACCCTAGTAAAACTGACTATCCTGGAGTCCTCGACTTGGCTGATGTCATCTACAAAATGACTAATGCTCTACTCAGCAAACTGGATGCAGTTATCCACAGTACCATCCACTTTGTTCACTAAAAGCACCATATACCACCCACCACTGCGACCTGTATGTCTGATGGCTGGCCTCGCTACATATTAGTGGCCAGACCCCACTGGCTCAGGTCATCTACAAGTCCGTGCTAGGTAAAGCTCCGCCTTATCTCAGTTCACTGGTCACGATGGCAACACCCATCCACTTTCGCTCCAGCAGGTGTATCTCATTGATCATCCTAAAAGCCAACACCTCATTCGGCCGCCTTTCCTTCAGTTTCTCTGCCTGTGACTGCAAAAATACGCTGAAGTTGGGGCACATCTCCCTCTGCCAACTTCAAACATCAGCTATCTGAGCAGCTAACACGTCGCTGCAGCTGTACATAGTCCATTGGTAAATAGCCCACCCAATTTCACCTACCTTATCCCCATACTGTTTTTATTTATTTACTTTTCTTGCTCTTTTGCACAATATCTCTATCTGTACATGACCATCTGATCTGTTTATCTCTCAATGTTAATCTGCTAAATTGTAATTATTCGCCTACCTCCTCATGCCTTTTGCACACAATGTATATAGACTATTTTTTAAATTATAAAACAACAAAAAAAATCTACTGTGTTATTGACTTGTTTATTGTTTTATATGTGTAACTCTGTGTTGCTGTCTGTTCACAATGCTATGCTTTATCTTGGCAGGTCGCAGTTGTAAATGAGCTTGTTCTCAACTAGCCTACCTGGTTAAATAAAGTGAAATAAGAAATAAATTAAAACAATTAAAAAAAGATTACATTATACATATTACAAAAGAAAGTAGCCTACTCAACCTGGTACTGAGTAAAACAAATTAAAAGGTTTACAATTGTCATGTAATGTAATACAACATTGACTTTAGCTTCCTGAGGTGCAAACAAAATGGGAGATTCTGTTTTGGGTGAATTTCTCCTTAAAAACATTGACTCATAGTCACCCATGAGTTGTTTCTGAAGAAAACAGACTACTCACAAACTGTTTTTTCAAGTTTGTGGACTTCCCCCATGTGACACAGGATTTATATTTGGAACATGACTAAGCATTCCACTGATTTGTCAAAATATGTGTAATATTAAAAACACTTTATGTAACACACTGTCAGGTTACAGGGCTATGGGAAACATGTGGTGAAGCAGTTTCAGTTTGTGTTAGTAGTCTGCTATGAAAGACTGGTATTCAGCAATATAGTCTCTGAATAAGATGTAGGCTAATTTGTTGCTATTAGAGAAAGTGTCAAACATGTCTGATGTAATAGCATGGAGAATACCAACAGTGTCGCATGTAGGATAAAAGGCTCATCTTTGGTTTGGGAATAGTAAGGCTTTGTTATGCACTATAATGGTGTCATCAGATAAATGGAATGTGTAACATGAAAGGAGAGCACAATTGCCATGCCGTTTTCATAAGTAGTAACAACCAGATACAAGAACTAAAGCATTTTTTCACTAACAAGGCTAGATTACAAGCACATGGTTTTTCTTCCAATATGTGGCACAGTGTGTGTGCCTTTCTGGGTGACATGTATCTGTTTTCTTTACTACTAGCACAAACAATAATGTATGTTTCCATGCCTGACATCATTGTGAGGGATTCTTGGAAACCTTATTCCTTTTCCAAAGCTTTTTAGGCAAATAGTGCCACCCCATAACAACACCCACTGCCAGACATTATTACACTTGGCCTAGGCCTACTTGTGAAACTGGGAAATTACATTATAGGATAAATACAATTACAATGGAACATTAGTCATACATGGTTTTAATGAAAAATATCTAAATACATTTTGATTAATAACACAATGCAGATGTTTCTATCTTATTAGCCTATGGCCTAATCTGCATTTAGTTTGTGATCTACACAGTACCAGCACATTTTCAACCTCAGGAGGCTGAAGAAATTTGGCTTGTCACCAAAAGCACTCACAAACTTCTACAGATGCACAGGGAGAGCATCCTGTCGAAGCTGTATGCACCGCCTGGTACGGCAACTGCTCCGCCCACAACCGTAAGGCTCTCAGAGGGTAGTGAGGTCTGCACAACGCATCACCGAGGGCAAACTACCTGCCCTCCAGGACACCTACACCACCCGATGTCACAGGAAGGCCATAAAGATCATCAAGGACAACCACCGAGCCACTGCCTGCTCACCCGCTATCATCCAGAAGGCGAGGTCAGTACAGGTGCATCAAAGCTGGGACCGAGAGACTGAAAAACAGCTTCTATCTCAAGGCCATCAGACTGTTAAACAGCCACCACTAACATTGAGTGGCTGCTGCCAACACACTGACTCAACTCCAGCCACTTTAATGGGAATTGATGGGAATTGATGTAAAAATATATCACTAGCCACTTTAAACAATGCTACTTAATATAATGTTTACATACCCTACATTATTTATCTCATATGCATACGTATATACTGTACTCTATATCATCTACTGCATCTTTATGTAATACATGTATCACTAGGTACTAAACTATGCCACTTTGTTTACATACTCATCTCATATGTATATACTGTACTCGATACCATCTACTGCATCTTGCCTATGCCGCTCTGTACCATCACTCATTCATATATCTTTATGTACATATTCTTTATCCCTTTACACTTGTGTGTATAAGGTAGTAGTTTTGGAATTGTTAGTTAGATTACTCGTTGGTTATTACTGCATTGTCAGAACTAGAAGCACAAGCATTTCGCTACACTCGCATTAACATCTGCTAACCATGTGTATGTGACAAATAAAATTTGATTTGATTTGATTTGATGTTCTTCAAGGCTTACCATTGCACGGGCGGGACTTCCGTTCAAGACGCGGGGAACTTCCGTTCGGGAATACAACATGGAAGTGAGAACGGGTCTATTTCTTTTTTTATATTCAATAGTTTGCAATTCCAACAGTCAGTCATAATTACTCATGCATATTGAAACGAACTAACACGTAGTTGTTTATCTAACCAGCTTTTTTCCGATGTAATTGCTTGTTGCTAGTTACTAGCTAACTCACATACCAGTAACCTTAGGTAGCCGCTGTCTATAATGCTTCACAATAACAGTAACGTTAGTTAGCGAGCTAATAGCTGCTGCTTAGCCCTTTCAGTTTGACAAATGCCAAAGGTTTTAGGCACTTTTTGGGGATAAATCCGTTATCGATGCAAAATGCTTTACCCAAATCAGCAGCCTCGATGTTGAGATGAGATAATTATTTACCGACCAGTTTCCAGGTAGCTATGCTAACTAGCTATCTGTGTGTCTCACGTTGAAATCCTGCACCCCACAGTACATGATTTAGCAGTGAGTGTACATGATGAATCGCCTTTAAGCCTACAACGATCAGGCGGCCTAGTGCTGCAAAGCCCTCGGGTATGTACAGTATCTGAAGCTATGCGCACCCATGATAATATTATTGTATGTTTGATAAAAGTAAGACGTTACTTTTGTCAAACATACAATAATATTACAAGTGTTTCTTCAAAATGTTGCCAATAGGTCACCCTCCTCCTGGAGATTTCATAGCATTGAGGTCAGAGTGGCGGAGAGTCCAAAGCACCTGCAGTTCTCCTTAAGCCAGCGTCCACCTTGCCCACTGACCGTAAACGAGATACCCTCGTCACTTCCATCCTCCTCTGGCCTATCTGGCCTCGTGAAGCGCCCCAAGATCTCCTCTGCCCCTCCTGTCAGCGCCCTAGGACGACTGGCTGATGTGCAGCAGTGGACAAAAGGGCTATATCGCCTTCGATCAAGGAGCCCTCAGTGGTGCCCATAGAAGGTAGAAACAGTTTCAATTCAAATATGTTTTTCAGTGGAATAGGTTGTGGTGAATCCTGTGTCTGTGATGTGCTGTGACTATGCATATTATTAACACAATGGTTCTCTTGCAGTCCCCCAGCAGTGCTCCTGGATGAGATTGAGAATGCAGAGCAGGATGGAAATGATGATCGCATTGAAGGGTGCTCTGTGGAGCTGTCAAACAGCTGAAGATGAACCGGGCCAAACCTGACATAACACTATACCTCAGCCTCATGTTCCTGGCCAGATTAAGCCCAATCTCTTCGCCACTGAAGGCATTATTGAGGTGAGATTTGAAACCCAACATTTTACAATCAGTTCCATCCCATTGTTATACAGATTGGTTCATGACTTTCTATCTGTCCGCGGACAGGCCTTGTGCAGTCTCCTTCGCGGATGCCTCCATCAACTTCAAAGCAAAGGGCAACAGTCTGGTGTCTGTGCTAGCTTGCAACCTGCTGATGGCAGCCTATGAGGAGGATGAGAACTGGCCAGAGATCTTTTTGTCAAAGTGAGAATCACTCATCATTCCTATTGGATTTCTGTTTGTATTCTAGCTGCATTGTTACCACTGTTGTGCGCTCTTTAACATGTTCTTGTTCTTTTCAGGTGTACATTGAGGACTCTTTGGGGAGCGAATTTGGGTAGACAGTTCCCATTGTAAGAATTTTGTGGACAATATCCAGACTGCCTTCAGTACCAAAATGCCCCAAAGTATGCTGCTGCAGTTGCAGACTGACACTGGCCGCTCCGGTGGAGATATCAGTGCAGGTATAGTACTGTATGTACAGTTTAAGTCGGAGGTTTACATACATACACTTACGTTGGAGTCAATAAAACTTGTTTTTCAACCACTCTACAAATTTCTTGTTAACAAACTATAGTTTTGGCAATTCAGTTAGGACTTCTACTTTGTGTACAGCAAAGGACCATGTGAAGATGCTGGGAAAACAGGTACAAAATATCTATATCTACAGTAAAACAAGTCATATATCAACATAACTTGAAAGGCCGCTCAACAAAGAAGAAGCCACTGCTCCAAAACCGCCATAAAAAAGCCAGACTACGGTGTGCAACTGCAAATGGGGACAAAGCTTGTACTTTTGGAGAAATGTCCTCTGGTCTGATGAAACAAAAAATAGAACTGTTTGGCCTTAATGACCATTGTTATATTTGGAGGAAACGGGAGGCTTGCATGCCGAAGAACACATCCCAACCGTGAAGCACGGGGGTGGCAGCATCATGTTGTGGGTTTGCTTTGCTGCAGGAGGGACTGGTGCACTTCACAAAATAGATGGCTTCATGAGGAAGGAAAATTATGTGGATATATTGAGCAACATGTCAAGACATCAGTTAAAGCTGGTCGCAAATGGTCTTCCAATAGGACAATGACCCCAAGCATACTTCCAAAGTTGTGGCAAAATGGCTTTAAGGACAACAAAGTCAAGCTATTGGAGTGGCCATCACAAAGCCCTGACTTCAATCCTATAGAAAATGTGCAGAACTGAAAAAGCATGTGCGAGCAAGGAGGCCTACAGCCCTGTCTCAGTTACACCAGCTATGTCAGGAGGAATGGCCCAAAATTCACCCAACTTATTGTGGGAAGCTTGTGGAAGGCTACCTGAAAACGCTTGACCCAGGTTAAACAATTTAAAGGCAGTGCTACCAAACACTAATTGAGTGTATGTAAACTTCTTTTTTGACCCACTGGGAATGTGATGAAAGAAATAAAAGCTGAATGAATCCTTCTCTCCACTATTATTCTGACATTTAACATTCTTAAAAATAAAGTGGTGATTCTAACTGACCTAAAACAGGGACTTTTACTAGGATTAAATGTCAGGAATTGTTAAACTGAGTTTAAATGTATTTGGCTAAAGGTGTATGTAAAACTTCTGACTTCAACTGTATGGTTTACCGGTTTGTTCAGGTGCTGAATCCTGTGACATTGGATTTGACTCTTAATCATTACTACGTCATTTAACATTGGGGCGGTAGCCTAGCGGTTAAGAGCGTTGGGACAGTAAACCCAAAGGTTGCTGGTTCGAATCCCAAGCTCGGCTTGGATGGTCTACCGCCCAATGTTAAATGACGTGAGTAATGATTAAGAGTCAAATCCAATGTCACAGGATTCACACCTGAACAAACCTGTAGGTGAAAAGTCTGTCTTTGCCCTTGAGCAAGGCACTTAACCTTAATTGCTCTTCTGAGTCGCTCTGGATATGAGCTTCTGCTAAATGACTAGAATGTCAACTTTCCAGGGAGCAGTCCTCACCCCTCCACCCCAGATGAGGATGACAGCCAGACTGAATTGCTGATTGCTGAGGAGAAACTTAGTCCTGAAGATGATGGACAAGTTATGCCAAGGTATTTAGGCATAGGCTACTACATATACAGTAGCAGTAACATATTGATTGCCTGTCTGTATTGTCTGTCTGCTTCTACTTTAGACCGATCCGTTTATTGGACAGTTTGTTTCATTCACTCTTCATCTCATTGTAGGTACGAGGAGCTGTCTGAGAGTGTGGAGGACTATGTTCTAGATGTCCTGAAGGACCAGTTGAACCGCAGGCAGCCCATGGACAATGTGTCCCGTAACCTGCTGCGTCTGCTCACTGCCACCTGTGGCTACAAGGAGGTGCGGCTTATGGCTGTGCAGAGGCTAGAGATGTGGCTGCAGAATCCAAAGGTGAGAGGAGGAGTAACACTCGGCTACCCACATCACCATCACTAGTTAACAGGAATCATCATTTCATTGGCAGTTGTGGTCTAACCATCTCCTTCCAAACTCAAATCTAACATGTAAATGCATCTGTTTGCATGAAATTGAATCTGACAGTGAACTAGTGTTCTGTTATGTATAATGAAGCCTTTGTCTCTGCAGCTGACCCCGTCCAGCTCAGGACCTTCTCATGTCTCTGTATGAACTGCAACTCCCATGGAGCGGACGACATGGAGGTGATCTCCAACCTCATCAAGATCCGCCTGAAACCTAAAGTCATCCTCCAATCACTACATGCTCTGTGTCAGGTCTGCAGGTCTTCTCTTATGGCCATATGATTTAGTTTGGATAGTCCCCTACACATGGTTTATAGATGTTCAACCAAGTACGCAGGGGCTTCAACCACAAACCCTTACCCTAACCCTAGCTTCATGTCCTCATCCTGGTTCAATCCAAACCTCAACCCTAACAAGTTGTTGCATATCAACATACTTGATGTGTTCAATGTTGTTAGTTTGAACATCCTATAGGGGACCATTTATATTTCAAAAGCCTTGGTGCAGAGCACTTTATTCATACACTTAACTGTGCTGTCTGGCCTTTGTTAACCAGGGAGCTACTGAATGCACACAAAGACAACCTGGGAACCATGGTGAAGCTGGTGATCTTCTTGAGCTGTCCAATGCCAGGAACCCCAACAACATGCAAGTCCTTCACACACTGCTCCAGCACAGCCCAGAGCAGGCCCCTAAGGTGAGGGAGTATTTTCTGGGGATTTTTTTTTTTAATTGTTACTGTGGGGAAAGTAAATGTATGTGGTTCACAGTGCTCGAAATTAAGGCTTGTCTGGGGCAAATTTAAAAATGTATAAAAAATGAATGTTTGTCAACCAGAATATAGATTTTAGTTGTCCAAATGGACAAGTAGAAAAATCAATATCAAACAATTGACATTGAGTAAATTGCCTATATTCCTATTTGCTAAAGCCTATTTCAATCAATATGTTTTATTTACACAAAGCAAGAGAACAGTGTAGACAGAGCTAACGCCTCGATCACACCAACAGTGTCGTTGCGCAAAATGGTACATCTGGATATGTGTGCAACAAAGTTAAACATTCACCTTCCACTACCATTTCTGTCAAGCCCACTACGCATACAATTTTTGCATACGTTTGATAAATCCAACGTATGCACCACACAGAAAGCACTGCAACTGCCTCTACAACGCAATGCTGCAGGGCAACGCAGTGATCCAGGAATGTACTTCTGTTGTACTAAACGCAATGATGCTGTCGGTGTGATCGGGGTGTAAGAGTCTGACCAAAGCAGCACAAAATATCCAGTCAGAATATATATATTCTTCTCTCTCTCTCAAATGTCGGATGATCTGGGCCAATAGCCAAAGTCTATTTATATAGAGGACACTCCAGTGTCTTATTGTTATAAAGCCCACATTTTCATTTTGATATTAATGACTTGCTAGTTTTCTCTTGCCCGTGCTATTTCTGATCGCAAAGTTTTAAAGTTGCTTTAAATAACTCAAATTAGGAGGCCTAAGGTATAAATGAGATGTCACGAACTGGCTCAAAGCCCATAACAAAAGGGAGACAACGTGGAGATAAGGAGTAACAAAACATATATTTATTAAGTAAACTAAGTACAATATGCAATGGTGTGTGTAATCAGTAGTGTAAGTGAGTGTTTTGCTTGCATGAATGTGATAATGCAGGTGTTGAAAGGTGCCAAATCAAACAACCAAAACCACCAAGATACACAACAAAATCTTTAAAGGTGTCTGCATGGAGAGAGTCTCTTCCATGAATGGGGAAGTGGTGTATTTATCCTGGGACACACCGAGCCCAGGTGTTTCCCATGCTGACAACCTTCCCAACTCCGCCCACCCGGCATCCTAATAAGGAAACAAGAACAAAGAGAGAATACGGCAGACAGAGTGGGAGGGTCGTCACAGAGATAAAATAATAGCAAGATATAAAGATCAATGAGTATTTTGAATAAACCTTACAGTTGAGCAAAGAATTAAAATACAGAAATGATCCATGCATGTGAGGTTGGGGGAAAAAGTTGCAAACCAACTAATTAAAGTATCATAAAGCATTAAGTCCAATTAAAGTTATGAAGACTGTTTTCCAAACGATTCTAATAAAGTATTTAAATGTCCTAAAGTTGCGGCTTTTAAATGGGAATAATTCTGAAAGTCGGGGAGTCTGCTATTCTCAATCACAGATTTATTTTAGGCCACAGAGTGAAATTGAGCGAACAATACTGAGATCGAAAAAATCTAATGATGAGTCCAAAAACCCATGCTACAGTGGAGGAAAGCTTATGAAAGAAATGATGCGCTGTGTGCAACCTACCTACAACGTATAAAGTATCCACGGCCTAATAAGAGGAAGATGAGGGAATATATGCGAATCAGTTTATATTATCCAGTTCTGAGGAAAGCCAGAGTTGCTCTGGAGCCCATGATGAGTTACATCCCATCACATGATGCAACAAGAGCACAGCCAGCATGGCTCGTTGACTGTGTGTCACTCGCTCCATCTGCCCGCTCACAGACACACAGATGGCCAGAAAGGCTACTACACATTTATTTTGTGCCATAGCTCCACCTGAGTGGAATAGGCTATTCGAAAAAGATGTCTCCCTAAATATCTTTTGTCTATGTCACCATTTTGCTCATCCCTTCTGTAGCATGTGATCCAAATGCTTAGCCGTCTTCAAACCAGTATTAACCGGGCTACACACGGCTGTACCTTTCCTCTAATACAGGACTAGAGAAGGCAAAGTACACTACATTCCATTTTTCAGGGGTGCTGCAGCATCCTCAGCACCCCCTACTTCCTGTTGTTATGCCCTTTTCGCCGATGGCGTTAGACTTTTTCTTTGGGGGGCATGTGACTTCAGCTTTCAGACAATTAA
>NW_027038790.1:0-38141 GCF_034236695.1 Oncorhynchus nerka
GAGAGAGAGTGCTTTAACAGTGCTTCTAGGAGAGACACACAGAGAGAGACAGACAGACAGAGAGAGAGAATGCTTTAACAGTGCTTCTAGGAGAGACACACAGAGAGAGACAGACAGACAGAGAGAGAGAGTGTTTTAACAGTGCTTCTAGGAGAGACACACAGAGAGAGACAGACAGACAGAGAGAGAGAATGCTTTAAAAGTGCTTCTAGGGGAGACACACAGAGAGAGACAGACAGACAGAGAGAGAGAATGCTTTAACAGTGCTTCTAGGGGAGACACACAGAGAGAGACAGACAGACAGAGAGAGAGAATGCTTTAACAGTGCTTCTAGGGGAGACACACAGACAGAGAGAGAGAATGCTTTAACAGTGCTTCTAGGGGAGACACACAGAGAGAGACAGACAGACAGACAGACAGACAGACAGACAGACAGAGAGAGAGAGAGTGCTTTAACAGTGCTTCTAGGAGAGACACACAGAGAGAGACAGACAGACAGAGAGAGAGAGTGCTTTAACAGTGCTTCTAGGGGAGACACACAGAGAGAGACAGACAGACGGAGAGAGAGAGTGCTTTAACAGTGCTTCTAGGGGAGACAGACAGAGAGAGACAGACAGACAGAGAGAGTGCTTTAACAGTGCTTCTAGGGGAGACACACAGAGAGAGAGACAGACAGACAGACAGACAGACAGACAGACAGACAGAGAGAGTGCTTTAACAGTGCTTCTAGGAGAGACACACAGAGAGAGACAGACAGACAGAGAGAGAGAGTGCTTTAACAGTGCTTCTAGGAGAGACACACAGAGAGAGACAGAGAGACAGAGAGAGAGAGTGCTTTAACAGTGCTTCTAGGAGAGACACACAGAGAGAGACAGACAGACAGAGAGAGAGAGTGCTTTAACAGTGCTTCTAGGGGCGACACACAGAGAGAGAGTGCTTTAACAGTGCTTCTAGGAGAGACACACAGAGAGACAGACAGACAGAGAGAGAGAGTGCTTTAACAGTGCTTCTAGGGGAGACACACAGAGAGAGACAGACAGACAGAGAGAATGCTTTAACAGTGCTTCTAGGGGAGACACACAGAGAGAGACAGACAGACAGAGAGAGAGTGCTTTAACAGTGCTTCTAGGGGAGACACACAGAGAGAGACAGACAGACAGAGAGAGAGTGCTTTAACAGTGCTTCTAGGGGAGACACACAGAGAGAGACAGACAGACAGAGAGAGAGAATGCTTTAACAGTGCTTCTAGGGGAGACATACAGAGAGAGACAGACAGACAGAGATAGAGTGCTTTAACAGTGCTTCTAGGGGAGACACACAGAGAGAGACAGACAGACAGAGAGAGAGAATGCTTTAACAGTGCTTCTAGGGGAGACACACAGAGAGAGACAGACAGACAGAGAGAGAGAATGCTTTAACAGTGCTTCTAGGGGAGACACACAGAGAGAGACAGACAGACAGACAGACAGACAGACAGACAGACAGACAGACAGACAGAGAGAATGTTTTAACAGTGCTTCTAGGGGAGACACACAGAGAGAGACAGACAGACAGAGAGAGAGTGCTTTAACAGTGCTTCTAGGGGAGACACACAGAGAGAGACAGACAGACAGAGAGAGAGAATGCTTTAACAGTGCTTCTAGGGGAGACATACAGAGAGAGACAGACAGACAGAGAGAGAGTGCTTTAACAGTGCTTCTAGGGGAGACACACAGAGAGAGACAGACAGACAGAGAGAGAGAATGCTTTAACAGTGCTTCTAGGGAGACACACAGAGAGACAGACAGACAGAGAGAGAGAATGCTTTAACAGTGCTTCTAGGGGAGACACAGACAGACAGACAGACAGACAGACAGACAGACAGACAGACAGACAGACAGACAGACAGACAGACAGACAGACAGACAGACAGACAGAGAGAGTGCTTTAACAGTGCTTCTAGGAGAGACACACAGAGAGAGACAGACAGACAGAGAGAGAGAATGCTTTAACAGTGCTTCTAGGAGAGACACACAGAGAGAGACAGACAGACAGAGAGAGAGAGTGCTTTAACAGTGCTTCTAGGAGAGACACACAGAGAGAGACAGACAGACAGAGAGAGAGAATGCTTTAACAGTGCTTCTAGGAGAGACACACAGAGAGAGACAGACAGACAGAGAGAGAGAGTGTTTTAACAGTGCTTCTAGGAGAGACACACAGAGAGAGACAGACAGACAGAGAGAGAGAATGCTTTAAAAGTGCTTCTAGGGGAGACACACAGAGAGAGACAGACAGACAGAGAGAGAGAATGCTTTAACAGTGCTTCTAGGGGAGACACACAGAGAGAGACAGACAGACAGAGAGAGAGAATGCTTTAACAGTGCTTCTAGGGGAGACACACAGACAGAGAGAGAGAATGCTTTAACAGTGCTTCTAGGGGAGACACACAGAGAGAGACAGACAGACAGACAGACAGACAGACAGACAGACAGACAGAGAGAGTGCTTTAACAGTGCTTCTAGGAGAGACACACAGAGAGAGACAGACAGACAGAGAGAGAGAGTGCTTTAACAGTGCTTCTAGGGGAGACACACAGAGAGAGACAGACAGACGGAGAGAGAGAGTGCTTTAACAGTGCTTCTAGGGGAGACAGACAGAGAGAGACAGACAGACAGAGAGAGTGCTTTAACAGTGCTTCTAGGGGAGACACACAGAGAGAGAGACAGACAGACAGACAGACAGACAGACAGACAGACAGACAGACAGACAGACAGACAGAGAGAGTGCTTTAACAGTGCTTCTAGGAGAGACACACAGAGAGAGACAGACAGACAGAGAGAGTGCTTTAACAGTGCTTCTAGGAGAGACACACAGAGAGAGACAGAGAGACAGAGAGAGAGAGTGCTTTAACAGTGCTTCTAGGAGAGACACACAGAGAGAGACAGACAGACAGAGAGAGAGAGTGCTTTAACAGTGCTTCTAGGGGCGACACACAGAGAGAGAGTGCTTTAACAGTGCTTCTAGGAGAGACACACAGAGAGACAGACAGACAGAGAGAGAGAGTGCTTTAACAGTGCTTCTAGGGGAGACACACAGAGAGAGACAGACAGACAGAGAGAGAGAGTGCTTTAACAGTGCTTCTAGGGGAGACACACAGAGAGAGACAGACAGACAGAGAGAGAGTGCTTTAACAGTGCTTCTAGGGGAGACACACAGAGAGAGACAGACAGACAGAGAGAGAGTGCTTTAACAGTGCTTCTAGGGGAGACACACAGAGAGAGACAGACAGACAGAGAGAGAGAATGCTTTAACAGTGCTTCTAGGGGAGACATACAGAGAGAGACAGACAGACAGAGATAGAGTGCTTTAACAGTGCTTCTAGGGAGACATACAGAGAGAGACAGACAGACAGAGAGAGAATGCTTTAACAGTGCTTCTAGGGGAGACACACAGAGAGAGACAGACAGACAGAGAGAGAGAATGCTTTAACAGTGCTTCTAGGGGAGACACACAGAGAGAGACAGACAGACAGACAGACAGACAGACAGACAGACAGAGAGAATGTTTTAACAGTGCTTCTAGGGGAGACACACAGAGAGAGACAGACAGACAGAGAGAGAGTGCTTTAACAGTGCTTCTAGGGGAGACACACAGAGAGAGACAGACAGACAGAGAGAGAGAATGCTTTAACAGTGCTTCTAGGGGAGACATACAGAGAGAGACAGACAGACAGAGAGAGAGTGCTTTAACAGTGCTTCTAGGGGAGACACACAGAGAGAGACAGACAGACAGAGAGAGAGAATGCTTTAACAGTGCTTCTAGGGGAGACACAGACAGACAGACAGACAGACAGACAGACAGACAGACAGACAGACAGACAGACAGACAGACAGACAGACAGACAGACAGACAGACAGACAGACAGACAGACAGACAGACAGACAGACAGAGAGAGTGCTTTAACAGTGCTTCTAGGAGAGACACACAGAGAGAGACAGACAGACAGAGAGAGAGAGTGCTTTAACAGTGCTTCTAGGGGAGACACACAGAGAGAGACAGACAGACAGAGAGAGTGCTTTAACAGTGCTTCTAGGAGAGACACACAGAGAGAGACAGAGAGACAGAGAGAGAGAGTGCTTTAACAGTGCTTCTAGGAGAGACACACAGAGAGAGACAGACAGACAGAGAGAGAGAGTGCTTTAACAGTGCTTCTAGGGGCGACACACAGAGAGAGAGTGCTTTAACAGTGCTTCTAGGAGAGACACACAGAGAGAGAGAGAGAGTGCTTTAACAGTGCTTCTAGGGGAGACACACAGAGAGAGACAGACAGACAGAGAGAATGCTTTAACAGTGCTTCTAGGGGAGACACACAGAGAGAGACAGACAGACAGAGAGAGAGTGCTTTAACAGTGCTTCTAGGGGAGACACACAGAGAGAGACAGACAGACAGAGAGAGAGTGCTTTAACAGTGCTTCTAGGGGAGACACACAGAGAGAGACAGACAGACAGAGAGAGAGAATGCTTTAACAGTGCTTCTAGGGGAGACATACAGAGAGAGACAGACAGACAGAGATAGAGTGCTTTAACAGTGCTTCTAGGGGAGAGACACAGAGAGAGACAGACAGACAGAGAGAGAGAATGCTTTAACAGTGCTTCTAGGGGAGACACACAGAGAGAGACAGACAGACAGAGAGAGAGAATGCTTTAACAGTGCTTCTAGGGGAGACACACAGAGAGAGAGAGACAGACAGACAGACAGACAGACAGACAGACAGACAGACAGACAGACAGACAGACAGACAGAGAGAGTGCTTTAACAGTGCTTCTAGGAGAGACACACAGAGAGAGACAGACAGACAGAGAGAGTGCTTTAACAGTGCTTCTAGGGGAGACACACAGAGAGAGAGACAGACAGACAGACAGACAGACAGACAGACAGACAGACAGAGAGAGTGCTTTAACAGTGCTTCTAGGAGAGACACACAGAGAGAGACAGACAGACAGAGAGAGAGAGTGCTTTAACAGTGCTTCTAGGAGAGACACACAGAGAGAGACAGAGAGACAGAGAGAGAGAGTGCTTTAACAGTGCTTCTAGGAGAGACACACAGAGAGAGACAGACAGACAGAGAGAGAGAGTGCTTTAACAGTGCTTCTAGGGGCGACACACAGAGAGAGAGTGCTTTAACAGTGCTTCTAGGAGAGACACACAGAGAGACAGACAGACAGAGAGAGAGAGTGCTTTAACAGTGCTTCTAGGGGAGACACACAGAGAGAGACAGACAGACAGAGAGAATGCTTTAACAGTGCTTCTAGGGGAGACACACAGAGAGAGACAGACAGACAGAGAGAGAGTGCTTTAACAGTGCTTCTAGGGGAGACACACAGAGAGAGACAGACAGACAGAGAGAGAGTGCTTTAACAGTGCTTCTAGGGGAGACACACAGAGAGAGACAGACAGACAGAGAGAGAGAATGCTTTAACAGTGCTTCTAGGGGAGACATACAGAGAGAGACAGACAGACAGAGATAGAGTGCTTTAACAGTGCTTCTAGGGGAGACATACAGAGAGAGACAGACAGACAGAGAGAGAGAATGCTTTAACAGTGCTTCTAGGGGAGACACACAGAGAGAGACAGACAGACAGAGAGAGAGAATGCTTTAACAGTGCTTCTAGGGGAGACACACAGAGAGAGACAGACAGACAGACAGACAGACAGACAGACAGAGAGAATGTTTTAACAGTGCTTCTAGGGGAGACACACAGAGAGAGACAGACAGACAGAGAGAGAGTGCTTTAACAGTGCTTCTAGGGGAGACACACAGAGAGAGACAGACAGACAGAGAGAGAGAATGCTTTAACAGTGCTTCTAGGGGAGACATACAGAGAGAGACAGACAGACAGAGAGAGAGTGCTTTAACAGTGCTTCTAGGGGAGACACACAGAGAGAGACAGACAGACAGAGAGAGAGAATGCTTTAACAGTGCTTCTAGGGGAGACACACAGAGAGAGACAGACAGACAGAGAGAGAGAATGCTTTAACAGTGCTTCTAGGGGAGACACAGACAGACAGACAGACAGACAGACAGACAGACAGACAGACAGACAGACAGACAGACAGACAGACAGACAGACAGACAGACAGACAGACAGACAGACAGACAGAGTGCTTTAACAGTGCTTCTAGGAGACACACAGAGAGAGACAGACAGACAGAGAGAGAGAGTGCTTTAACAGTGCTTCTAGGGAGACACACAGAGAGAGACAGACAGACAGAGAGAGTGCTTTAACAGTGCTTCTAGGAGACACACAGAGAGAGACAGAGAGACAGAGAGAGAGAGTGCTTTAACAGTGCTTCTAGGAGAGACACAGAGAGAGACAGACAGACAGAGAGAGAGAGTGCTTTAACAGTGCTTCTAGGGCGACACACAGAGAGAGAGTGCTTTAACAGTGCTTCTAGGAGAGACACACAGAGAGACAGACAGACAGAGAGAGAGAGTGCTTTAACAGTGCTTCTAGGGAGACACACAGAGAGAGACAGACAGACAGAGAGAATGCTTTAACAGTGCTTCTAGGGAGACACACAGAGAGAGACAGACAGACAGAGAGAGAGTGCTTTAACAGTGCTTCTAGGGGAGACACACAGAGAGAGACAGACAGAGAGAGAGAGTGCTTTAACAGTGCTTCTAGGGAGACACACAGAGAGAGACAGACAGACAGAGAGAGAGAATGCTTTAACAGTGCTTCTAGGGGAGACATACAGAGAGAGACAGACAGACAGAGATAGAGTGCTTTAACAGTGCTTCTAGGGAGACAGAGAGAGACAGACAGACAGAGAGAGAGAATGCTTTAACAGTGCTTCTAGGGGAGACACACAGAGAGAGACAGACAGACAGAGAGAGAGAATGCTTTAACAGTGCTTCTAGGGGAGACACACAGAGAGAGAGAGACAGACAGACAGACAGACAGACAGACAGACAGACAGACAGACAGACAGACAGACAGACAGACAGACAGACAGACAGACAGACAGACAGACAGACAGAGAGAATGCTTTAACAGTGCTTCTAGGGGAGACACACAGAGAGAGACAGACAGACAGAGAGAGAGTGCTTTAACAGTGCTTCTAGGGGAGACACACAGAGAGAGACAGACAGACAGAGAGAGAGAATGCTTTAACAGTGCTTCTAGGGGAGACATACAGAGAGAGACAGACAGACAGAGAGAGAGTGCTTTAACAGTGCTTCTAGGGGAGACACACAGAGAGAGACAGACAGACAGAGAGAGAGTGCTTTAACAGTGCTTCTAGGGGAGACACACAGAGAGAGACAGACAGACAGAGAGAGAGAATGCTTTAACAGTGCTTCTAGGGGAGACATACAGAGAGAGACAGACAGACAGAGATAGAGTGCTTTAACAGTGCTTCTAGGGGAGACATACAGAGAGAGACAGACAGACAGAGAGAGAGAATGCTTTAACAGTGCTTCTAGGGGAGACACACAGAGAGAGACAGACAGACAGAGAGAGAGAATGCTTTAACAGTGCTTCTAGGGGAGACACACAGAGAGAGACAGACAGACAGACAGACAGACAGACAGACAGAGAGAATGTTTTAACAGTGCTTCTAGGGGAGACACACAGAGAGAGACAGACAGACAGAGAGAGAGTGCTTTAACAGTGCTTCTAGGGGAGACACACAGAGAGAGACAGACAGACAGAGAGAGAGAATGCTTTAACAGTGCTTCTAGGGGAGACATACAGAGAGAGACAGACAGACAGAGAGAGAGTGCTTTAACAGTGCTTCTAGGGGAGACACACAGAGAGAGACAGACAGACAGAGAGAGAGAATGCTTTAACAGTGCTTCTAGGGGAGACACACAGAGAGAGACAGACAGACAGAGAGAGAGAATGCTTTAACAGTGCTTCTAGGGGAGACACAGACAGACAGACAGACAGACAGACAGACAGACAGACAGACAGACAGACAGACAGACAGACAGACAGACAGACAGACAGACAGACAGACAGACAGACAGACAGACAGACAGACAGACAGAGTGCTTTAACAGTGCTTCTAGGAGAGACACACAGAGAGAGACAGACAGACAGAGAGAGAGAGTGCTTTAACAGTGCTTCTAGGGGAGACACACAGAGAGAGACAGACAGACAGAGAGAGTGCTTTAACAGTGCTTCTAGGAGAGACACACAGAGAGAGACAGAGAGACAGAGAGAGAGAGTGCTTTAACAGTGCTTCTAGGAGAGACACACAGAGAGAGACAGACAGACAGAGAGAGAGAGTGCTTTAACAGTGCTTCTAGGGGCGACACACAGAGAGAGAGTGCTTTAACAGTGCTTCTAGGAGAGACACACAGAGAGACAGACAGACAGAGAGAGAGAGTGCTTTAACAGTGCTTCTAGGGGAGACACACAGAGAGAGACAGACAGACAGAGAGAATGCTTTAACAGTGCTTCTAGGGGAGACACACAGAGAGAGACAGACAGACAGAGAGAGAGTGCTTTAACAGTGCTTCTAGGGGAGACACACAGAGAGAGACAGACAGACAGAGAGAGAGTGCTTTAACAGTGCTTCTAGGGGAGACACACAGAGAGAGACAGACAGACAGAGAGAGAGAATGCTTTAACAGTGCTTCTAGGGGAGACATACAGAGAGAGACAGACAGACAGAGATAGAGTGCTTTAACAGTGCTTCTAGGGGAGACACACAGAGAGAGACAGACAGACAGAGAGAGAGAATGCTTTAACAGTGCTTCTAGGGGAGACACACAGAGAGAGACAGACAGACAGAGAGAGAGAATGCTTTAACAGTGCTTCTAGGGGAGACACACAGAGAGAGAGAGACAGACAGACAGACAGACAGACAGACAGACAGACAGACAGACAGACAGACAGACAGACAGACAGACAGACAGACAGACAGAGAGAATGCTTTAACAGTGCTTCTAGGGGAGACACACAGAGAGAGACAGACAGACAGAGAGAGAGTGCTTTAACAGTGCTTCTAGGGAGACACACAGAGAGAGACAGACAGACAGAGAGAGAGAATGCTTTAACAGTGCTTCTAGGGAGACATACAGAGAGAGACAGACAGACAGAGAGAGAGTGCTTTAACAGTGCTTCTAGGGGAGACACACAGAGAGAGACAGACAGACAGAGAGAGAATGCTTTAACAGTGCTTCTAGGGGAGACACACAGAGAGAGACAGACAGACAGAGAGAGAGAATGCTTTAACAGTGCTTCTAGGGGAGACACAGACAGACAGACAGACAGACAGACAGACAGACAGACAGACAGACAGACAGACAGACAGACAGAGAGAGTGCTTTAACAGTGCTTCTAGGAGAGACACACAGAGAGAGACAGACAGACAGAGAGAGAGAGTGCTTTAACAGTGCTTCTAGGGGAGACACACAGAGAGAGACAGACAGACAGAGAGAGTGCTTTAACAGTGCTTCTAGGGGAGACACACAGAGAGAGACAACTGGGATGTGAAAGTATAGCCAGTATTTAAGCTGATGATGATGATAAACACAACAACAGAGTCGTTCCTCTGGTTGCATCACTATGCCATCAAAATGAGCAGGGAACAACAGGAAGGAATGTCTTCCAGAGAGATAAGAGAAGGGTGTGTGTGTGTGTGTGTGTGTTTGTGTGTGTAAATGTACCTGCTGGCTGTCTACTATGATGAGAGTAGAGGTCTAACCCTGGTGAGTACATTTTCAGGTCAAAGACATCATATTAAATTCAAAGATCCTTTGCTATATAACACACACACACTCCAGAGCATCCAGCGCCCTATCCTGACCCCAATAAAAAGGTCCATCACATCAGTAAGTGCCTCGGCGGAAGGATTTCAGCGGTGCGCTCTTCCTGAGGCCTAACTCATATAGGGTTTTGACTAGACGGGATACAGCATATGTCAGAAATGACCAGAATTGATGTTTTATAGCAGGTTAGGAGAACTTATGCAGCAGGTTAGGAGAATTAGGTTACGGTTAGAAAAGAGGTTAGGGTTAGCTAAAATGCTGTCTTCCTGTCTCTGTGGGTAACCACACAACTCCTGATTACACTTCAGGACATATACAGTGCCCTCAGAACGAATTCACACCCCTTGACTTTTTCCACATTTTTTTGTGTTACAGACCAAATTTAAAATGTATTAAATTGAGATTGTGTGTCACTGGCCTATACACAATACTCCATAACGTCAAAGCGGAATTATGTTTTTTGACATTTTTACAAATTAATAAAAAATATAAAGCTGAAATGTCTCTAAGTATTCAAACCTTCTGTTATGGCAAGCCTAAATAAGATCAGGTTTCGGCCCAGGGTATACTCCGGGGCGCTTTGTCTCCGGGGCGCTGGGAGGATGCAGTGCGTCCTATGCCTGCGCTCCCGCCCGAACCGGCGAAGGTGGGTATTGAGCCTAAGGGAGAGGTGCGAGTGGTATGCAGAGGATTTCCAGTGCTCACCCACAGCCCGGTTCAACCTGTACCTGCACCCTGAGGGTCCGGGCTAAAGTGGTCATCCAGCCTGGAGAAGTGGTGCCAAGGCTGCACACCAGGGCTCCCCATAGCACGGTCCATCCGGTGCCTTCTCCACGCACAAGGCCTCCCGTAGGTATCCTCCCTCCAGAGTCTCCTTCACCCGGCGCTGCCAGAGTCTCCCTTCACCCGGCGCTGCCAGAGTCTCCTTCACCCGGCGCTGCCAGAGTCTCCTTCACCCGGCGCTGCCAGAGTCTCCTTCACTCTGGCGCTGCCAGGGTCGCCCCTTCACCCGGCGCTGCCAGAGTCTCCTTCACTCTGGCGCTGCCAGGGTCGCCCCTTCACCCGGGGCGCTGCCAGGGTCACCCCTTCACCCGCGCTGCCAGGTCGCCTCTTCACTCCGGCGCTGCCAGAGTCTCCTTCACTCCGGCGCTGCCAGAGTCTCCTTCACCTCGGCGCTGCCAGAGTCTCCCTTCACTCCGGCGCTGCCAGGGTCGCTCTTCACTCCGGGCGCTGCCAGAGTCTCCTTCACTCCGGCGCTGCCAGGGTCTCCTTCACTCCGGGCTGCCAGAGTCTCCCTTCACTCCGGGCTGCCAGAGTCTCCTTCACTCCGGCGCTGCCAGGGTCGCCCTTCACTCCGGGCTGCCAGAGTCTCCTTCACTCCGGCGCTGCCAGAGTCTCCCTTCACCCGGCGCTGCCAGGGTCGCTCTTCACTCCGGCGTTGCCAGAGTCTCCTTCACTCCGGCGCTGCCAGAGTCTCCTTCACCGGCGCTGCCAGAGTCTCCCATCTATTCGGGCCCCGCTGCAAGGGTCTCCAGTCCGAGGTCGGAGGTAAGGGTCGCCACTCCAAAGGCGCCACTTAAGTGGGCCAAGACTATGGTGGAGTGGGTTCATGTCCCGCGCCAGAGCCGCCACCGAGGACAGATGCCCACCCAGACCCTCTCCTATGGGTTTAGGTTTGGTCAGGTGTGATTTGGGGTGGGCATTCTATGTTGTGTATTTCTGTGTTTGGCCTGGTATGGTTCCCAATCAGAGACAGCTGCATACTTAGGCAGCCTGTTTTCACTATGGTTTGTGGGTAGTTGTTTTCTGTGTCTGTGTTTTACCATACAGAACTGTTTCGGTTTTCATTTATTTCTCTTGTTCTTTCGTATTCAGTGTTCGGTTATATTTCATTAAAATATGGACACTTACCACGCTGCGCATTGGTGCGATCTTTTCCTACTCCTCCTCAGAAGAGGAGGAAAACCGTTACACACACACATACATATGTATACATATGTATTTCTCTCTATACCATTTGAATTTCATATACCTTTGACTATTGGATGTTCTTATAGGCACTTTAGTATTGCCAGTGTAACAGTATAGCTTCCGTCCCTCGAACCAGGAACACAACGGCTCGAACCAGGAACACAACGACAACAGCCACCCTTGAAGCAGCGTTACCCATGCAGAGCAAGGGGAACAACTACTCCAGGTCTCAGAGCGAGTGACGTTTGAAACGCTATTAGCGCGCACCCCGCTAACTAGCTAGCCATTTCACATCACATCGTTACACCAGCCTAATCTCGGGAGTTGATAGGCTTGAAGTCATAAACAGCAGAGCTGCTTGCAAAACGCACGAAAGTGCTGTTTGAATGAATGCTTATGAGCCTGCTGGTGCCTACCATCACTCAGTAAGACTGCTCTATCAAATCATAGACTTTATTAAATACCCCTAAATATAGCTTTAAATATGCAAATACTAAGGAGTCATCCTACTTAATTCTATTGATCAAACAACAAGATCTCTCCTCAGTCGCCTACTGTAAGCACATCAACAACGATGAATACGTTAAAATGTAGTGAGGGATAAACCCTCTCAAACGCTTTCAGCGTCTTGGTAGTTGGCAGTCAAAATTGCACTGGATACGATGGGGAGATGCAGCCTACTCACCCTGGCTGTCGCAGCCTTCCTGCTTCTGTCCAAGGCATAACCTATATTAGAGACAACTGAAGGGGATTTACCAGCCTACTTGTCTTCCCATTTAATCGATGCCCAATACAACGAAGAGATATGAGCTAACTGTGGATAACAGTCATTTGAAGTTCAGCATAGCTAGCCAGCAAAGTTGAGTATAATTTATTTCTAGCTAACCAAATGACATGCAATTTGTAGCAACTAGCTAGCTACTAACAACGTTATGACTTGTTGGCTTTGCTAGTTTGAATGTGTTGAGTCCCGCTGTACTGTTCTCATGCATTGACTGCATCAACCTATTCCTAACAACTCTACAGAATAACATTTAGAGTCAAATAGAACCTATTTTTTAAATCTCTTATCAAGTTGGTTTTGTAGCATAAACTCAGAATGTGATATTTGGGAGAGATATTATGATTGTCTGTTTGTTTCATATCTGCAAAGTAGTTAAAACACTGTCTGTTCCACTTTAAGATGCAACCAATACTACCGTCCTGCTGAAGACAACGGTAGAGAAATGGTAATAGGCTCTTTGTTCAGCTTAAACATGGTGGGGAGAGAGAAATGGAGGAGGAGAGGCTGAGGAAGTTGAGGAGAGGGTCCAGTAGTCTATTTGAGTGGGAGCACTTGTCTCTCTGCAGTGATCAATTCCCCCAGACGCAACTCATCAGACACTGGAGCCACTTAAAGTGGCGACCCGTCATGATCCAGGGCAGGTGGGGGAAGAGACCATGTATTTATTCTGTTGGTTTGTTTGCTCAACCAAGATGTACATGCCAAATAGCCCCTGGTCACTTATACCATATCTATCTCTCTCTATCCTTCGTTCTCTCTACTGTTCCTCCATCCTCTCTCTCTCTGTATCCTCCGTTCCCTCTCTACTGTTCCCTCCATCCTCTCTGTCTCTCTGTATCCTTCGTTCCCTCTCTACTGTTCCCTCCATCCTCTCTCTCTGTATCCTCCGTTCCCTCTACTGTTGCCTCCATCCTCTCTCTCTGTATCCTCCGTTCCCTCTACTGTTGCCTCCATCCTCTCTCTCTCTGTATCCTCATTGTTCCTCTACTGTTCCTCTCCATCCTTCTATCTCTCTCTGTATCCTCCGTTCCTCTCTACTGTTCCCTCCATCCTCTCTCTCTGTATCCTCCGTTCCCTCTCTACTGTTCCCTCCATCCTCTCTCTCTCTGTATCCTCCATTCCTCTCTACTGTCCTCCATCCTCTCTCCATTCCCTCTCTACTGTTTCCATCCATCCTCTCTATCTCTCTCTGTATCCTCTACTGTTCCTCTCTCTCTGTATCCTCAAATTCCTCTCTACTGTTCTTCCATCCTCTCGCTCTGTATCCTCCGTCCCTGTCTACTGTTCCTCCATCTCTTTCTGTATCCCTATGGTTCCTACTCCATCATCTCTCTTCTGTATCCTTGTTCCCTCTCTACTGTTCCCTCCATCCTCTTTCTGTATCCTCCGTTCCCTGTCTACTGTTCTCCTCCATCTCATCTCTCTCTGTATCCTCCATTTGTTCCCTCTCTCTGTTCCCTCCATCTCTCTCTCTCTCTGTATCTACCTCCATTCCCTCTCTACTGTTCCCTCCATCCTCTGTTCTCTGTATCCTCGATTCTCCTACTGTTCCTCTCCATCCTCTCTCTCTGTATCTCTCCATTCATCCTCTCTTCTGTATTCCTCCATCCATCCTCTCTCTGTATCTCCATTCTCTCTACTGTTCCCTCCATCCTTCTCTCTGTATCCTCCGTTTCCCTCTCTACTGTTCCTCCATCTCTCTGTATCCTCCATTCCTCTCTACTGTTCCCCTCCATCCTCTCTCTCTGTATCCTCCATTCCCTCTCTACTGTTCCCTCCATCCTCTCTCTCTGTATCCTGTTCCCTCTCTACTGTTCCCTCCATCCTCTCTCTGTATCCTCCTATTTCCCTCACTGTTTCCCTCCCATCCTCTCTATCTCTCTCTGTATCCTCCATTCCCTCTCTACTGTTCCTCCATCCTCTCTCTGTATCCTCCATTCCTCTCTACTGTTCCCTCCATCCTCTCTCTCTGTATCCTCCTCTCTCTACTGTTCCCTGCATCCTCTCTCTCTGTATCCTCCGTTCCCTCTCTACTGTTCCCTCCATCTCTCTCTCTGTATCCTTCATTCCTCTCTACTGTTCCCTCCATCCTCTCTATCTCTCTGTATCCTCCATTCCCTCTCTACTGTTCCCTCCATCCTCTCTGTCTCTCTGTATCCTCCGTTCCCTCTCTACTGTTCCTCCACCCTCTCTATCTCTCTGTATCCTCCATTCCTCTCTACTGTTCCTCCATCCTCTCTGTATCCTCCATTCCTCTCTACTGTCCCCTCCATCCTCCTCTGTCTCTCTGTATCCTCCGTCCCCTCTCTACTGTTCCTCCATCTATCTCTCTCTGTATCCTCCATTCTCTCTACTGTTCCCTCCATCTCTCTGTATCCTCCATTCCCTCTCTACTGTTCCCTCCATCCTCTATCTCTCTCTGTATCCTCCGTTCCCCTCTCTACTGTTCCCTCCATCCTCTCTTTCTGTATCCTCCGTTCCCTCTCTACTGTTCCCTCCATCCTCTCTGTCTCTCTCTATCCTCCCGTTCCCTCTCTACTGTTCCCTCCATCCTCTGTCTCTCTCTATCCTCCGTTCCTCTCTACTGTTCCCTCCATCCTCTCTCTGTATCCTCCATTCCCTCTCTACTGTTCCCTCCATCCTCTCTCTGTATCCTCCATTCCTCTCTACTGTTCCCTCCATCCTCTCTCTGTATCCTCCATTCCTCTCACTGTTCCCTCCATCTCTCTCTCTGTATCCTCCATTCCCTCTCTACTGTTCCCTCCATCCTCTCTGTCTCTCTGTATCCTCCGTTTCCCTCTCTACTGTTCCCTCCATCCTCTATCTCTCTCTGTATCCTCCGTTTCTCTCTACTGTTCCCTCCATCCTCTCTATCTCTCTCTGTATCCTCCATTCCTCTCTACTGTTCCCTCCATCTCTCTCTGTATCCTCCGTTCCCTCTCTACTGTTCCCTCCATCCTCTCTATCTCTCTCTGTATCCTCCATTCCCTCTCTACTGTTCCCTCCATCCTCTCTGTCTCTCTGTATCCTCCGTTCCCTCTCTACTGTTCCCTCCACCCTCTCTATCTCTCTCTGTATCCTCCCTTCTACTGTTCCTCTCTCTGTTCCCTCCTCCATCCTCTCTGTCTCTCTGTATCCTCCGTTCCTCTCTACTGTTCCCTCCATCCTCTCTATCTCTCTCTGTATCCTCCGTTCCCTCTCTACTGTTCCCTCCATCCTATCTCTCTCTGTATCCTCCATTCCTCTCTACTGTTCCCTCCATCCTCTCTATCTCTCTCTGTATCCTCCGTTCCTCTCTACTGTTCCCTCCATCCTCTCTTTCTGTATCCTCCGTTTTCCTCTCTACTGTTCCTCCATCCTCTCTGTCTCTTTCTATCCTCCGTTTCTCTACTGTTCCCTCCATCCTCTGTCTCTCTCTATCCTCCGTTCCTCTCTACTGTTCCCTCCATCCTCTCTCTCTGTATCCTCCATTCCCTCTCTCTGTTCCCTCCATCCTCTCTCTCTGTATCCTCCATTCCCTCTCTACTGTTCCCTCCATCCTCTCTCTGTATCCTCCATTCATCCCTCCTCTCTATCCTCCGTTCCCTCTACTGTTCCTCCATCTCTCTATCTCTCTCTGTATCCTCCATTCCTCTACTGTTCCCTCCATCCTCTCTCTCTGTATCTCTCCTGTTCCCTCCATCCTCTCTCTCTGTATCCTCCATCTCTCTCTGTTCATCCTCTCTATCTCTCTCTGTATCCTCCGTTCCCCTCTCTACTGTTCCCTCCATCCTCTCTCTGTATCCTTCGTTCTCTCTCTACTGTTCCCTCCATCCTGTCTCTCTGTATCCTCCATTCCTCTCTACTGTTCCCTCCATCCTCTCTCTCTCTGTATCCTCCGTTCCCTCTCTACTGTTCCCTCCATCACTCTCTCTCTCTGTATCCTCCGTTTCCCTCTCTACTGTTCCCTCCATCCTCTCTCTCTGTATCCTCCATTCCTCTCTACTGTTCCCTCCATCTCTCTGTCTTCTGTATCCTCCGTTTTCCTCTCTACTGTTCCCTCCATCCTATCTCTCTCTGTATCCTCCGTTCCCCTCTCTACTGTTCCTCCATCCTCTGTCTCTCTCTGTATCCTCCATTCCCTCTCTACTGTTCCTCCATCCTTCTCTCTCTGTATCCTCCGTTCCCTCTCTACTGTTCCCTCCATCCTCTCTTTCTGTATCCTCCATTCCCTCTCTACTGTTCCCTCCATCCTCTCTATCTCTCTCTGTATCCTCCGTTTCCTCTCTACTGTTCCCTCCATCCTCTCTGTCTCTATCCTCCGTTCCCTCTCTACTGTTCCCTCCATCTCTTCTCTCTCTGTATCCTCTCTACTGTTCCTCTCCATCTGTCTCTCTCTATCCTCCATTCCTCTCTACTGTTCCTCCATCTGTCTCTCTGTATCCTGTTCCCTCTCTACTGTTCCTCCATCCTCTCTCTCTCTGTATCCCTCCGTTCCCCTCTCTACTGTTCCCATCCTCTCTCTGTATCTCTCCATTTCCCTCTCTACTGTTCCCTCCATCCTCTATCTCTCTCTGTATCCTCTGTTTTCCTCTCTACTGTTCTCCATCCTCCATCTCTCTCTGTATCCTCCATTCCCTCTCTACTGTTCCCTCCATCCTCTCTCTCTGTATCCTCCGTTCCCTCTCTACTGTTCCCTCCATCCTCTCTATCTCTCTGTATCCTCCATTCCCTCTCTACTGTTCCCTCCATCCTCTATGTATCCTCCATTCCCTCTCTACTGTTCCCTCCATCCTCTCCCTCTGTATCCTCCGTTCCCTCTCTACTGTTCCCTCCATCCTCTCTGTCTCTCTGTATCCTCCGTCCCTCTCTACTGTTCCCTCCATCCTCTCTATCTCTCTCCTGTACATCCTCCGTTCCTCTCTACTGTTCCTCCATCCTCTCTCTCTGTATCCTCCATTTCCTCTCTACTGTTCCCTCCATCTATCTCTCTCTGTATCCTCCGTTCCCCTCTCTCTGTTTCTTTATCCTCCATTCCTCTACTGTTCCCTCCATCCTCTGTCTCTCTCTATCCTCCGTTCCCTCTCTACTGTTCCCTCCATCCTCTGTCTCTCTGTATCCTCCATTCCCTCTCTACTGTTCCCTCCATCCTCTCTCTGTATCCTCCATTCCTCTCTACTGTTCCTCCATCCTCTCTCTGTATCCTCCATTCCCTCTCTACTGTTCCCTCCATCCTCTCTCTCTGTATCCTCCGTTCCTCTCTACTGTTCCCTCCATCCTCTCTGTCTCTCTGTATCCTCCGTTCCCTCTCTACTGTTCCCTCCATCTCTCTATCTCTCTCTGTATCCTCCGTTTCCTCTCTACTGTTCCTCCATCCTCTCTCTCTCTCTGTATCCTCCGTTCCCTCTGCTGTTCCCTCCATCCTCCTCTCTGTATCCTCCATTCCCTCTCTACTGTTCCCTCCATCCTCTCGATCTCTCTCTGTATCCTCCGTTCCCTCTCTACTGTTCCTCCATCCTCTGTCTCTCTGTATCATCCGTTCCCTCTCTACTGTTCCCTCCATCCTCTCTATCTCTCTCTCTATCCTCCGTTCCTCTCTACTGTTCCCTCCATCCTCTCTATCTCTCTCTGTATCCTCCATTCCTCTCTACTGTTCCCTCCATCCTCTCTATCTCTCTATCCTCCATTCCCTCTACTGTTCCCTCCATCTCTATCTCTTCTGTATCCTCCATTCCTCTCTACTGTTCCCTCCATCCTTTCTGTATCCTCCATTCTCTCTACTGTCCATCCTCTCATCCTCTATCCTCCGTTCCCTCTCTACTGTTCCCTCCATCCTCTCTCTCTGTATCCTCCGTTCCCTCTCACTGTTCCTCCATCCTGTCTCTCTGTATCCTCCGTTCCCTCTCTACTGTTCCCTCCATCCCTCTATCTCTCTGTATCCTCCGTTCCTCTCTACTGTTCCCTCCATCCTCTCTATCTCTATCTGTATCCTCCATTCCCTCTCTACTGTTCCCTCCATCCTCTCTCTCTGTATCCTCCATTCCTCTCTACTGTTCCCTCCATCTCTCGATCTCTCTGTATCCTCCATTCCTCTCTACTGTTCCTCCATCCCTCTGTCTCTCTCTGTATCATCCGTTCCTCTCTACTGTTCCCTCCATCCTCTATCTCTCTCTGTATCCTCCGTTTCCTCTCTACTGTTCCCTCCATCCTCTCTATCTCTCTCTGTATCCTCCGTTCCTCTCTACTGTTCCCTCCATCCTCTCTATCTCTCTCTGTATCCTCCGTTCCCTCTCTACTGTTCCCTCCATCCTCTCTCTCTCTGTATCCTCCATTCCTCTCTACTGTTCCTCCATCCTCTCTCTCTCTCTGTATCCTCCGTTCCCTCTCTACTGTTCCTCCATCCTCTCTGTCTCTCTGTATCCTCCGTTCCTCTCTACTGTTCCTCCATCCTCTCTGTATCCTCCATTCTCTCTACTGTTCCTCCATCTCTATCTCTCTGTATCCTCCCATTCCCTCTCTACTGTTCCCTCCATCCTCCTCTCTGCATCCTCTCTCTCTGTATCCTCTCTGTTCCATTCCCTCTCTACTGTTCCCTCCATCCCTCTATCTCTCTGTATCCTCCGTTCCTCTCTACTGTTCCCTCCATCTCTCTCTGTATATCCATTCCCTCTCTACTGTTCCCTCCATCCTTCTATCTCTCTCTGTATCCTCCATTCCTCTCTACTGTTCCCTCCATCCTCTCTCTCTCTCTGTATCCTCCATTCCTCTCTACTGTTCCCTCCTCATGTCTCTCTGTATCCTCCATTCCTCTCTACTGTTCCCTCCATCCTCTCTATCTCTCTCTGTATCCTCCGTTCCTCTCTACTGTTCCCTCCATCCCTCTCTCTGTATCCCTCCGTTTCCCTCTCTCTACTGTTCCTCCATCCTCTCTGTCTCTCTGTATCCTCCGTTCCCTCTCTACTGTTCCCTCCATCCTCTCTCTCTGTATCCTCCGTTCCCTCTCTACTGTTCCCTCCATCCTCTCTCTCTGTATCCTCCGTTCCCTCTCTACTGTTCCCTCCATCCTCTCTCTCTCTCTGTATCCTCCATTCCTCTCTACTGTTCCCTCCATCCTCTCTGTATCCTCCATTCCTCTCTACTGTTCCCTCCATCCTCTCGATCTCTCTCTGTATCCTCCATTCCCTCTCTACTGTTCCCTCCATCCTCTCTCTCTGTATCCCTCCATTCCTCTCTACTGTTCCCTCCATCCCTCTATCTCTCTGTATCCTCCGTTCCTCTCTACTGTTCCCTCCATCCTCTCTATCTCTCTGTATCCTCCGTTCCTCTCTACTGTTCCTCCATCCTCTCTATCTCTCTGTATCCTCCGTTCCTCTCTACTGTTCCCTCCATCCTATATCTCTCTCTGTATCCTCCATTCCTCTCTACTGTTCCTCCATCCTCTCTCTCTGTATCCTCCATTCCCTCTCTACTGTTCCCTCCATCCTCTCTCTCTCTGTATCCTCCGTTCCCTCTCTACTGTTCCCTCCATCCTCTCTCTCTGTATCCTCCGTTCCTCTCTACTGTTCCTCCATCCCTCTATCTCTCTGTCCATTCCTCTCTACTGTTCCCTCCTGTATCCTCCATTCCTCTCTGCTGTTCCTCCATCCTCCATTCCCTCTCTACTGTTCCCTCCATCCTCTCTGTTCCTCTCTACTGTTCCCTCCATCCTCTCTATCTCTCTCTGTATCCTGTTCCCTCTCTACTGTTCCCTCCATATCTCTCTCTGTATCCTCCATTCCCCTCTCTACTGTTCCCTCCATCCTCTCTGTCTCTCTGTATCCTCCGTTCATCTCTACTGTTCCCTCCATCCTCTCTGTCTCTCTGTATCCTCCGTTCCTCTCTACTGTTCCTCCATCCTCTCTATCTCTCTCTGTATCCTCCGTTCCCTCTCTACTGTTCCCTCCATCCATCTCTCTCTGTATCCCTCTCTCTGTTCCCTCCATCTCTCCATTCCCTCTCTACTGTTCCCTCCATCCCTCTATCTCTCTGTATCCTCCATTCCCTCTACTGTTCCTCCATCCTCTCTGTCTCTGTATCCTCCGTTCCCTCTCTACTGTTCCCTCCATCCTCTCTATCTCTCTCTGTATCCTCCGTTCCTCTCTACTGTTCCCTCCATCCTCTCTATCTCTCTCTGTATCCTCCATTCCCTCTCTACTGTTCCCTCCATCCTCCTCTCTCTCTCTGTATCCTCCGTTCCCTCTCTACTGTTCCCTCCATCCTCTCTGTCTCTCTGTATCCTCCGTTCCTCTCTACTGTTCCCTCCATCTCTCCATCTCTCTCTGTATCCTCAAGTTTCCTCTCTACTGTTCCCCTCCATCCTCTCTCTCTCTGTATCCTCCGTTTCCTCTCTACTGTTCCCTCCATCCTCTCTCTCTGTATCCTCCGTTCCTCTCTACTGTTCCCTCCATCTATCTCTCTCTGTATCCTCCATTCCCTCTCTACTGTTCCCTCCATCCTCTCTCTGTATCCTCCATTCCTCTCTACTGTTCCCTCCATCCTCTCTCTGTATCCTCCATTCCTCTCTACTGTTCCTCCATCCTCTCTCTCTGTATCCATTCCCTCTCTACTGTTCCTCCATCCTCTCTCTCTCTCTGTATCCTCCATTCCTCTCTACTGTTCCCTCCTCCATCCTCTCTCTGTATCCTCCGTTCCCTCTCTACTGTTCCCTCCATCCTCTCTATCTCTCTCTGTATCCTCCATTTCCTCTCTACTGTTCCCTCCATCCTCTCTCTCTGTATCCTCCATCTCTCTACTGTTCCCTCCATCCTCTCTATCTCTCTCTGTATCCTCCATTCCTCTCTACTGTTCCCTCCATCCTCTCTCTCCTCTGTATCCTCCGTTCCTCTCTACTGTTCCCTCCATCCTCTCTCTATCTCTCTCTGTATCCTCCATTCTCTCTACTGTTCCCTCCATCCTCTCTCTGTATCCTCATTCCCTCTCTACTGTTCCCTCCATCCTCTCTATCTCTCTGTATCCTCCGTTCCCTCTCTACTGTTCCCTCCATCCTCTCTATCTCCCCCTCTGTATCCTCCGTTCCCTCTCTACTGTTCCCTCCATCCTCTCTCTCTGTATCCTCCATTCCTCTCTACTGTTCCTCCATCCTCTCTGTCTCTCTGTATCCTCCGTTCCCTCTCTACTGTTCCCTCCATCCTCTCTTTCTGTATCCTCCTGTATCCTCTCTGTTCCCTCCATCCCTCCTCCTCTATCTCTCTCTATCCTCCGTTCCTCTCTACTGTTCCCTCCATCCTCTGTCTCTCTCTGTATCCTCCATTCCTCTCTACTGTTCCTCCATCCTCCTCTCTATCCTCCATTCCTCTCTACTGTTCCCTCCATCCTCTCTCTCTGTATCCTCCATTCCCTCTCTACTGTTCCTCCATCTCTCTCTCTCTCTGTATCCTCCATTCCTCTCTGCTGTTCCCTCCATCTATCTCTCTGTATCCTCCGTTCCCCTCTCTACTGTTCCCTCCATCCTCTCTCTCTGTATCCTCCATTCCTCTCTACTGTTCCCTCCATCCCTCTCTCTGTATCCTCCGTTCCTCTCTACTGTTCCCTCCATCCTCTCTATCTCTCTGTATCCTCCGTTCCTCTCTACTGTTCCCTCCATCCTCTATCTCTCTCTGTATCCTCCGTTCCTCTCTACTGTTCCCTCCATCCTCATCTTCTCTCTGTATCCTCCATTCCTCTCTACTGTTCCTCCATCCTCTCTGTCTCTCTGTATCCTCTCGTCCCCTCTACTGTTCCTCCATTCCCTCTCTCTATCCTGTTCCCTCCATCCTCTCTCTCTCTCTGTATCCTCCATTCCCTCTCTACTGTTCCCTCCATCCTCTCTCTCTCTATCCTGTACTGTTCCTCCATCCTTTCCTCTACTGTTCCTCCATCCCCTCTCTCTGTATCCTCCGTTCCCTCCTGTTCCCTCCATCCTCTCTCTCTCTCTATCCTCCATTCCCTCTCTACTGTTCCCTCCATCCTCTCTCTCTCTATCCTCCATTCCTCTCTACTGTTCCTCCATCCTCTCTCTGTATCCTCCATTCCTCTCTACTGTTCCTCCATCCTTCCATCTCTCTCTGTATCCTCCGTTCCCCTCTGTTCCCTCCATCCCTCTCTCTGTATCCTCCATTTCCTCTCTACTGTTCCCTCCCCTCTATCTCTCTCTGTATCCTCCATTCCCTCTCTACTGTTCCCTCCATCCTCTCTCTCTCTGTATCCTCCGTTCCCTCTCTACTGTTTCCACCCTCTCTATCTCTCTCTGTATCCTGTCTCTCTACTGTTCCTCCATCAATCTATCTCTCTCTGTATCCTCCGTTCCTCTCTACTGTTCCCTCCATCCTCTCTGTCTCTCTGTATCCTCCATTCCCTCTCTACTGTTCCTCCATCCTCTCTATCTCTCTCTGTATCCTCCATTCCTCTCTACTGTTCCCTCCATCCTCTCTCTCTGTATCCTCCATTCCTCTCTACTGTTCCTCCATCTCTCTACTCATTCTCTCTCTGTTCCTCCATTCCTCTCTATCCTGTTCCCTGCTGTTCCTCCATCCTCTCTCTCTGTATCCTCCGTTTCCTCTCTACTGTTCCCTCCATCCTCTCTGTCTCTCTGTATCCTCCGTTCCCCTCTCTTCTGTTCCCTCCATCCTCTCTATCTCTCTCTGTATCCTCCATTCCCTCTCTACTGTTCCCTCCATCCTCTCTCTCTGTATCCTCCGTTCCTCTCTACTGTTCCCTCCATCCTCTCTATCTCTCTCTGTATCCTCCGTTTCTCTACTGTTCCCTCCATCCTCTGTCTCTCTGTATCCTCCGTTCCCTCTCTACTGTTCCCTCCATCCTCTCTATCTCTCTCTGTATCCTCGTTCCTCTCTACTGTTCCCTCCATCCTCTCTCTCTCTCTGTATCCTCCGTTCCCTCTCTACTGTTCCCTCCATCCTCTCTATCTCTCTCTCTGTATCCTCCATTTCCTCTCTGCTGTTCCTCCATCTCTCTCTGTATCCTCCATTCCTCTCTACTGTTCCCTCCATCCTCTCTATCTCTCTTTGTATCCTCAGTTTCCTCTCTACTGTTCCTCCATCCTCTCTCTGTTCCTCTGTACTGTTCCTCATCCTCTCTATTCCCTCCATTCCTCTCTGTCTCTGTATCTGTATCCTCCGTTCCCTCTACTGTTCCCTCATCCTTCCTCCCTCCCTCTGTTCCCTCCATCCTCTCTGTCTGTATCCTCCATTCCTCTCTACTGTTCCCTCCATCCTCTCGATCTCTCTCTGTATCCTCCGTCCCTCTCTACTGTTCCCTCCATCCTCTCTATCTCTCTCTGTATCCTCCATTCCTCTCTACTGTTCCCTCCATCCCTCTTCTCTCTCTGTATCCTCCATTCCCCTCTCTACTGTTCCTCCATCCTCTCTATCTCTCTGTATCCTCCGTTCCTCTCTACTGTTCCCTCCATCCTCTCTTTCTGTATCCTCCGTTCCCTCTCTACTGTTCCCTCCATCCTCTCTGTCTCTCTCTATCCTCCATTCCCTCTCTACTGTTTCCCCTCCATCCTCTGATCTCTCTCTGTATCCTCCATTCCTCTCTACTGTTCCCTCCATCCTCTCTCTGTATCCTCCATTCCCTCTCTACTGTTCCTCCATCCTCTCTCTCTGTATCCTCCATTCCTCTCTACTGTTCCCTCCATCCTCTCTCTCTGTATCCTCCATTCCCTCTCTGCTGTTCCCTCCATCCTCTCTCTCTCTGTATCATCCATTCCCTCTCTACTGTTCCTCCATCCTCTCTCTCTCTCTGTATCCTCCGTTCCCTCTCTGCTGTTCCCTCCATCCTCTCTCTATCTGTGCTGTTTTCCCTCCATTCTCTATCTCTCTCTACTGTTCCCTCCATCCTCCATCTCTCTCTGTATCCTCCATTCCCTCTCTACTGTTCCTCCATCCTCTCTGATCTCTCTCTGTATCCTCCGTTCCCTCTACTGTTCCTCCATCCTCTCTGTCTCTCTGTATCTCCGTTCCCTCTCTGTTCCCTCCATCCTTCCTCTCTGTATGTTCCTCTCTACTGTTCCTCCATCCTCTATCTCTCTCTGTATCCTCCGTTCCTCTCTACTGTTCCCTCCATCCTCTCTATCTCTTCTATCCTCTGTTCCCTCTCTACTGTTCCTCCATCCTCTCTGTCTCTCTCTATCCTCCATTCCTCTCTACTGTTCCCTCCATCCTCTCTGTCTCTCTGTATCCTCCATTCCCTCTCTACTGTTCCCTCCATCCTCTCTGTCTCTCTCTGTATCCTCCGTTCCCTCTCTACTGTTCCCTCCATCCTCTCTCTCTGTATCCTCCGTTCCCTCTCTACTGTTCCTCCATCCTCTCTGTCTCTCTCTGTATCCTCATTCCCTCTCTACTGTTCCCTCCATCCTCTGTCTCTCTGTATCCTCCATTCCTCTCTACTGTTCCTCATCCTCTCTGTCTTCTCATCCTCCGTTCCTCTCTACTGTTCTCCATCCTCTCTCTCTATCCTCCGTTCCTCTCTACTGTTCCTCCATCCTCTCTCTCTCTGTATCCTCCGTTCCTCTCTACTGTTCCCTCCATCCTCTCTGTATCTCTCTCTGTTATCCTCCGTTCCTCTCTCTGTTCCTCCATTCCATTCCTCTCTACTGTTCCCTCCATCTCTCTCTGTATCCTCCGTTCCTCTCTACTGTTCCCTCCATCCTCTCTGTCTCTCTGTATCCTCCGTTTCCCTCTCTACTGTTCCCTCCATCCCTCTCTCTCTGTATCCTCCATTCCCTCTCTACTGTTCCCTCCATCCTCTCTCTCTCTCTGTATCCTCAGTTCCTCTCTACTGTTCCCTCCATCCTCTCTCTCTGTATCCTCCATTCCCTCTCCTGTTCCCTCCATCCTCTCTATCTCTCTGTATCCTCATTTCCTCTCTACTGTTCCTCCATCCTCTATCTCTCTCTGTATCCTCCGTTCCTCTCTGCTGTTTCCTCCATCCTCTCTGTCTCTCTGTATCCTCATTCCTCTCTACTGTTCCCTCATCCTCTCTGTCTCTCTGTATCCTCCGTTCCCTCTCTACTGTTCCCTCCATCCTCTCTGTCTCTCTCTGTATCCTCAGTTCCTCTCTACTGTTCCCTCCATCCTCTCTCTCTCATCCTCGTTCCTCTCTACTGTTTCCCTCCATCCTCTCTATGTCTCTACTGTTCCCTCCATCCCTCCATCTCTGTCTCTCTGTATCCTCCGTTCCCTCTCTACTGTTCCCTCCATCCTCTCTCTCTCTCTGTATCCTCCGTTTCCTCTCTACTGTTCCCTCCATCCTCTCTATCTCTCTCTGTATCCTCCGTTCCTCTCTACTGTTCCCTCCATCCTCTCTATCTCTCTGTATCCTCCATTCCCTCTCTACTGTTCCCTCCATCCTCTCTATCTGTCTGTATCCTCCGTTCCTCTCTACTGTTCCCTCCATCCTCTCTATCTCTCTCTGTATCCTCCATTCCCCTCTACTGTTCCCTCCATCCTCTCTGTCTCTGTATCCTCCATTCCCTCTCTACTGTTCCCTCCATCTCTCTCTCTGTATCCTCCATTCCCTCTCTACTGTTCCCTCCATCCTCTCTGTCTCTCTGTATCCTCCATTCCCTCTACTGTTCCCTCCATCCTCTCTATCTCTCTCTGTATCCTCCATTCCTCTCTGCTGTTCCTCCATCCTCTCTGTATCCTCCATTCCCTCTCTACTGTTTTCCTCCATCCTCTGTCTCTCTGTATCCTTTTCCTCTCTGCTGTTCCTCCATCCTCTCTATCTCTCTCTCTGTATCCTCCGTTCCCTCTCTACTGTTCCCTCCATCCTCTCTCTCTCTCCATTCCTCTCTACTGTTCCCTCCATCCTCTCTATCTCTCTGTTCCCTCCATCCTCTGTTCTCCATCTCTTCCTCTGTATCCTCCGTTCCCTCTCTACTGTTCCCTCCACCCTCTCTATCTCTCTGTATCCTCTGTTCCTCTCTACTGTTCCCTCCATCCTCTCTCTCTGTATCCTCCATTCCCTCTCTACTGTTCCCTCCATCTCTCTCTCTCTGTATCCTCCAGTTTCCTCTCTACTGTTCCCTCCATCCTCTCTATCTCTCTCTGTATCCTCCGTTTCCTCTCTACTGTTCCCTCCATCCTCTCTCTCTGTATCCTCCATTCCTCTCTACTGTTCCTCCATCCTCTCTATCTCTCTCTGTATCCTCCGTTCCTCTCTACTGTTCCTCCATCCTCTATCTCTCTCTGTATCCTCCGTTCCTCTCTACTGTTCCTCCATCCTCTCTGTCTCTCTGTATCCTCCGTTCTCTCTACTGTTCCCTCCATCTCTATCTCTCTCTGTATCCTCCATTCCTCTCTACTGTTCCTCCATCCTCTCTGTCTCTCTGTCATCCGTTCCTATCTAACTGTTCCCTCCATCCTCGTCTATCTCTGTATCTGCATTTCTCTACTGTTCATCCATCCTCCATCTCTCTTTCCTCCATTCCCCTCTACTGTTCCCTCCATCCTCTCTCTCTGTATCCTCATTCCCTCTCTACTGTTCCCTCCATCCTCTCTCTCTGTATCCTCCGTTTCTCTCTACTGTTTCCATCCTCTCTGTCATGTTCCAGTCTCCGATCATCTGTTCCTCCATCCCTCTCTATCTGTTTCCTCCATTCCCTCTCTGTTCCTCCATCCTCTCTCTGTATCCTCATTCCTCTCTACTGTTCCTCCATCCTCTCTCTCTCTCTGTATCCTCCATTCCCCTCTCTACTGTTCCCTCCATCCTCTCTCTGTATCCTCCATTTCCTCTCTACTGTTCCTCCATCCATCCTCTCTGTATCCTCCATTCCCTCTCTACTGTTCCCTCTCCATCCTCCTCTCCTCTCTGTCTCTCTGTTCCTCCATCCTCTCATTCCTCTCTACTGTTCCTCCATCCTCTCCTCTCTGTATCCTCCATTCCCTCTCTACTGTTCCCTCCATCCTCTCTGTCTCTCTGTATCCTCCGTTCCCTCTCTACTGTTCCCTCCATCTCTCTATCTCTCTGTATCCTCCGTTCCCTCTCTACTGTTCCCTCCATCCTCTCTATCCTCCATTCCCTCTCTGCCTGTTCCCTCCATCCTCTCTCTGTTCCTCCATCCTCTCTCTCCTCTCTCTGTATCCTCCATTCTCTCTACTGTTCCCTCCATCCTCTCTATCTCTCTCTGTATCCTCGTTCCTCTCTACTGTTCCTCCATCACTCTCTCTGTATCCTCCATTCCTCTCTACTGTTCCCTCCATCCTCTCTCTCTGTATCCTCCTGTTCCCTCTCTACTGTTCCCTCCATCCTCTCTCTCTCTGTGTCCTCCGTTCCTCTCTACTGTTCCCTCCATCCTCTCTCCTTTGTATCTCTCTACTGTTTCCTCTCTATCTGTTTCCCTCCATCCTCTCTCCATCCTCTCTGTGTCCTCCATTCCTCTCTGCTGTTCCTCCATCTCTCTATCTCTCTCTGTATCCTCCGTTCCCTCTACTGTTCCCTCCATCCTCTCTCTCTGTATCCTCCATTCCTCTCTACTGTTCCCTCCATCCTCTCTGTCTTCCCTCCATTCCCTCTACTGTTCCCTCCATCCTCTCTATCTCTCTGTATCCTCCGTTCCCTCTCTACTGTTCCTCCATCCTCTCTGTCTCTCTCTGTATCCTCCATTTCCTCTACTGTTCCTCCATCCTCTCTATCTCTCTCTGTATCCTCCATTCCTCTCTACTGTTCCCTCCATCCTCTCTCTATCCTCATTCCTCTCTACTGTTCCCTCCATCCTCTGTCTCTCTCTCATCCTCCGTTCCTCTCTACTGTTCCCTCCATCTCTCTCTCTGTATCCTCCGTTCCTCTCTACTGTTCCCTCCATCCTCTCTATCTCTCTCTGTATCCTCCATTCCTCTCTACTGTTCCCTCCATCCTCTGTGTCTCTCTGTATCCTCCATTCCCTCTCTACTGTTCCCTCCATCCTCTCTGTCTGTATCCTCCATTCCCTCTCATCTGTTCCTCTCTACTGTTCTGATCCTCCATTCCCTCTCTACTGTTCCCCTCCATCCTCTCTCTCTGTATCCTCCGTTCCTCTCTACTGTTCCCTCCATCCTCTCTGTCTCTCTGTATCCTCCGTTCCCTCTCTACTGTTCCCTCCATCCTCTCTCTCTCTCTGTATCCTCCATTCCCTCTCTACTGTTCCCTCCATCCTCTCTCTCTCTCTGTATCCTCCGTTCCCTCTCTACTGTTCCCTCCATCCTCTCTCTCTGTATCCTCCATTCCCTCTCTACTGTTCCCTCCATCCTCTCGATCTCTCTCTGTATCCTCCGTTCCCTCTCTACTGTTCCTCCATCCTCTCTGTATCCTCCATTCCCTCTCTCTGTTCCCTCCATCCTCTATCTCTCTCTCTGTATCCTCCGTTCCTCTCTACTGTTCCCTCCATCCTCCTCTATCTCTCTCTGTATCCTCCGTTCCTCTCTACTGTTCCTCCATCCCTCTATCTCTCTCTGTATCCTCCGTTTTCCTCTCTACTGTTCCTCCATCCTCTATCTCTCTCTGTATCCTCCATTCCTCTCTATCCTGTTCCTCCATCCCTCTCTCTCTCTGTATCCTCCATTCCTCTCTACTGTTCCCTCCATCCTCTCTATCTCTCTTTGTATCCTCCAGTTTCCTCTCTACTGTTCCCTCCATCTCTCTCTCTGTATCCTCCATTCCTCTCTACTGTTCCTCCCATCTCTATCTCTCTGTATCCTCCATTCCCCTCTACTGTTCCCTCCATCCTCTCTGTATCCTCCGTTCCTCTCTACTGTTCCCTCCATCCTCTCTGTCTCTGTATCCTCAGTTCCTCTCTACTGTTCCCTCCATCCCTCTCTCTGTATCCTCCATTCCCTCTCTACTGTTCCCTCCATCCTCTCTCTCTCTCTGTATCCTCCATTCCCTCTCTACTGTTTCCCTCCATCCTCTCTGTCTCTCTGTATCCTCCATTCCTCTCTACTGTTCCCTCCATCCTCTCTATCTCTCTCTGTATCCTCCATTCCCTCTCTACTGTTCCCTCCATCCTCTCTCTCTGTATCCTTCGTTCCTCTCTAATGTTCCCTCATCCTCTCTATCTCTCTCTGTATCCTCCATTCTTCTCTACTGTTCCTCCATCCTCTATCTATCTCTGTATCCTCCGTTCCTCTCTACTGTTCCCTCCATCCTCTTTTCTCTCCTATCTCCATCCTCTGTCTCTCTGTATCCTCCGTTCCTCTCTACTGTTCCTCCATCCTCTCTCTCTGAATCCTCCATTCCTCTCTACTGTTCCCTCCATCCTCTCTGTCTCTCTGTATCCTCCTGTCCCTCTGCTGTTCCTCCATTCCTCTCTGTCTCTCTGTATCCTCTGTTCCCTCTCTACTGTTTCCCTCCATCTCTATCTCTCTGTATCCTCCTTCCCTCTCTACTGTTCCTCCATCCTCTCTCTGTATCCTCCGTTCCCTCTCACTGTTCCCTCCATCCTCTATCTATCTCTGTATCCTCCATTCCTCTCTACTGTTCCCTCCATCCTCTCTGTATCCTCATTCTCTATCCTCTATCCTCTCTCTGTTCCTCCATCCTCTACTATTCCTGTATCCTCCATTCCCTTCTCTGTTCCCTCCATCCTCTCTCCATCTCTCTCTGTATCCGTTTTCCTCTCTACTGTTCCCTCCATCTCTGTCTCTGTATCCTCCATTTTCCTCTCTACTGTTCCTCCATCCTCTCTGTCTCTCTGTATCCTCCGTTCCTCTTCTACTGTTTCCCTCCATCCTCTGTCTTTCTGTATCCTCCTTCTACCTCCTCTTCTGTTCCTCCCATCTCTATCTCTCTCTCCATCCTCTTCTGTCTCTTCTATCCTCTCTACTGTTCCCTCTTTCTGTATCCTCTGTCTCTGTATCCTCCGATCCTTTCTGTATCTCTGGTGTTCCCTCCATCCTCTCTGTCTGTATCATCGTTTCTCTCTACTGTTTCCATCCTCTCTATCTCCATTCTCTGTATCTCCATTCCCTCTCTGCTGTTCCTCCATCTCTCTGTCTCCTCTGTATCCTCAGTTCCTCTCTGCCTGTTCCCTCCATCATCTCTATCTCTCTGTATCCTCATTCCTCTCTGTTCCTCCATCCTCTCTGTCTCTGTATCCTCCATTCCCTCTCTACTGTTCCCTCCATCCTCTCTGTCTCTCTCTGTATCCTCCGTTCCCTCTCTCTGTTCCCTCCATCCTCTCTATCTCCCCCTCTGTATCCTCCGTTCCCTCTCTACTGTTCCCTCCATCTCTCTGTATCTTTCTGTATCCTCCGTTCCTCTCTACTGTTCCTCCATCCTCTCTGTCTCTCTGTATCCTCCATTCCCTCTCTACTGTTCCCTCCATCCTCTCTCTCTCCTCTGAATCCTCCATTCCTCTCTACTGTTCCCTCCATCCCTCTCTGTGTCCTCTGTTTCCTCTCTACTGTTCCCTCCATCCTCTCTCTCTGTATCCTCCATTCCTCTCTACTGTTCCTCCATCCTCTCTGTATCCTTCGCTCCTCTTACTGTTCCTCCATTCCTCTCTCTGTTCCTCCATCCATCCTCTATCTCTCTCTGTATCCTCCATTCACTCTCTACTGTTCCTCATCCTCTCTCTCTCTGTATCCTCCATTCCTCTCTACTGTTCCCTCCATCCTCTCTATCTCTCTCTGTATCCTCCATTCCTCTCTACTGTTCCCTCCATCTCTCTCTGTATCCTCCATTCCTCTCTACTGTTCCCTCCATCCTCTCTATCTCTCTCTGTATCCTCCGTTCCTCTCTACTGTTCCCTCCATCCTCTGTCTATCTCTGTATCCTCCATTCCCTCTCTACTGTTCCCTCCATCCTCTCTGTCTCTCTGTATCCTCCATTCCTCTCTACTGTTCCCTCCATCCTCTCTGTCTCTCTGTATCCTCCGTTCCTCTCTACTGTTCCCTCCATCCTCTATCTCTCTGTATCCTCCGTTCCTCTCTACTGTTCCCCTCCATCCTCTCTTCTCTCTGTATCCTCCATTCCCTCTCTACTGTTCCCTCCATCTCTCTCTCTGTATCCTCCATTCCCTCTCTACTGTTCTCCTCCATCCCTCTCTATCTCTCTCTGTATCCTCCATTCCTCTCTTACTGTTCCCTCCATCCTCTGTCTCTCTGTATCCTCCGTTCCCTCTCTACTGTTCCCTCCATCCTCTCTCTCTCTGTATCCTCCGTTCCCTCTCTACTGTTCCCTCCATCCTCTCTCTGTATCCTCCATTCCTCTCTACTGTTCCCTCCATCCTCTCTCTCTGTATCCTCCGTTCCTCTCTACTGTTCCCTCCATCCTCTCTCTCTCTGTATCCTCCATTCTCTCTACTGTTCCCTCCATCCTATCTCTCTGTATCCTCCGTTCCCTCTCTACTGTTCCCTCCATCCTCTATCTCCCCCTCTGTATCCTCAGTTCCTCTACTGTTCCCTCCATCCTCTGTCTCTCTGTATCCTCCGTTCCTCTCTACTGTTCCCCTCCATCCTCTCTATCTCCTCTCTGTATCCTCCATTTTCCTCTCTACTGTTCCCTCCATCCTCCTCTCTCTCTGTATCCCTTCTACTGTTCCCTCCATCCCTCTATCTCTCTGTATCCTCCGTTCCTCCATTGTTCCCTCCATCCTTCCTCTCTCTGTATCCTCCATTCCCTCTCTACTGTTCCCTCCATCCTCTCTGTCTCTCTATCCTCCCATTCCCTCTCTGTTCCTCCATCTCTTTCTGTATCCTCCTCCTCTACTGTTCCCTCCATCCTCCTCTCTATCCTCCGTTCTCTCTACTGTTCCTCCATCCTCTGTATCTATCCATTCCTCTCTACTGTTCCCTCCATCCTCTCTCTCTGTCTACTGTTCCTCTCCATTCCTTCTCTACTGTTCCCTCCATCCTCTATCTCTCTCTGTATCCTCCATTCCTCTCTACTGTTCCTCCATCCTCTCTATCTCTCTCTGTATCCTCCCGTTCCCTCTCTACTGTTCCTCCATCTCTCTTGTCTCTCTGTATCCTCCGTTCCTCTCTACTGTTCCCTCCATCCTCTCTGTCTCTCTGTATCCTCCATTCCCTCTCTACTGTTCCCTCCATCCTCTCTGTCTCTCTCTGTATCCTCCATTCCCTCTCTACTGTTCCCTCCATCCTCTCTGTCTCTCTGTATCCTCCATTCCCTCTCTACTGTTCCCTCCATCCTCTCTATCTCTCTCTGTATCCTCCATTCCCTCTCTACTGTTCCCTCCATCCTCTCTCTCTGTATCCTTCGTTCCTTCTCTACTGTTCCCTCCATCCTCTCTATCTCTCTCTGTATCCTCCGTTCCTTCTCTACTGTTCCCTCCATCCTCTCTCTCTCTCTGTATCCTCCATTCCCTCTCTACTGTTCCCTCCATCCTCTCTATCTCTCTCTGTATCCTCCATTCCCTCTCTACTGTTCCCTCCATCCTCTCTCTCTGTATCCTTCGTTCCTTCTCTACTGTTCCCTCCATCCTCTCTGTATCCTCCATTCCTCTCTACTGTCATCCCTCCTCTCTGTCCTCCATTCCCTCTCTACTGTTCCTCCATCCTCTCTATCTCTCTCTGTATCCTCCATTCCCTCTCTACTGTTCCCTCCATCTCTCTATGTCTCTCTGTATCCTCCCGTTCCTCTCTACTGTTTCCTCCATCCTCTCTTCTCTCTCTGTATCCTCCATTCCCTCTACTGTTCCTCATCCTCTCTCTCTGTATCCTTCGATTTCCTCTCTACTGTTCCCTCCATCCCCTATCTCTCTCTGTATCCTCCATTCCCTCTCTACTGTTCCCTCCATCCCCTCTCTCTCTCTCTCTATCTATCCCTTCCTCCGTTCCTCTCCATCGTCCTATCTCTCTCTGTACCCTCCATTCTCTTCTACTCTATTTCCATCCTCTCTCTCTGTATCATTCGTTCCCTCTCTCTGTTCTCCAACCACAATTTCTCTCTGCCCTCCCTTCCCTCTCTACTCTTTCCTCCACCCCTCTCTCTGTATCCTCCATTCCCTCTCTACTGTTCCTCCATCCTCTCTCTATCCTCCATTCCCTCCATCCCCTCCGTTCCATCACTCCATTCCTCTCTCTCTTCCCTCCATCCTCTCTCTATCCTCCATTCCCCTCGTCTACCGTTCTATCCTCCATCCTCTCTCTATCCTCCATTCCCTCTCTACCGTTCCCTCCATCCTCTCTCTATCCTCCATTCCCTCTCTACCGTTCCCTCCATCCTCTCTCTATCCTCCATTCCCTCTCTACCGTTCCCTCCATCCTCTCTCTCTATCCTCCATTCCCTCTCTGCCGTTCCCTCCATCCTCTCTCTATCCTCCATTCCCTCTCTACCGTTCCCTCCATCCTCTCTCTATCCTCCATTTCCTCTCTACCTCCCTACCCTGACTTTTCTCTTCATACCCCCCTTCTCCTCCATCTCTCTCTATTCCACACACAATCTGGTTCTGAGCTGAGAAACCAAATGATTTCTAGCATGATTCCTGCTCACCTTACAGATCCAATAAATATGTGTATAAAAGTGCTCACAGCATAGTAAGACCTATACTGTTTATAATGTAACATGTGAGAACAACAGAAGATACTCCACAGTGGGTGATGCACAATTAACTAGGCAATTACTGTCAATTCCAACACACAGACACAAGTCTCGCTCTCTCTCTCGATTGCCAAAGTAAGTGAAATAGATAAACAATACAAAATTAACAGTAATCATTACTCACAAATGTTCCAAATGAATAAAGACATTTTAAAATGTCATAAATCCACATACAGTGTTGTAACAATGTACAAATGGTTAAAGTACAAAGGGGAAATAAAGAAACATAAATATGGGTTGTATTTACAACGGTGTTTGTTCTTCACTGGTTGATCTTTCTTGTGGCAACCAGGTCACACATCTTGCTGCTGTGATGGCACACTGTGGTATTTCACCCAGTAGATATGGGAGTATATCAATATTGGATTTGAATTCCTTTTGTGAATCTGTGTAATCTGAAATATCTCTCTAATATGGTCATACATTTGGCAGGAGGTTAGGAAGTGCAGCTCCAGTTTCACCTCATTTTTGTGGGCAGTGAGCATAGCCTGTCTTCTCTTGAGAGCCAGTTTTGCCTTCGTTGGCTTTTCTCAATAACAAGCCTATGCTCACTGAGTCTGTACATAGTCAAAGATTTCCTTAATTTTGGGTTAGTCACAGTGGTCAGGTATTCTGCCACTATGTACTCTCTGTTTGGGCCAAATAACATTCTAGTTTGCTCTGTTTTTTGTTAATTCTTTCCAATGTGTCAAGTAATTATATTTTTGTTTTCTCATGATTTGGTTGGGTCTAATTGTGTTTCTGTCCTGGGGCTCTGTGAGTCTGTTTGTGTTTGTGTACAAAGCCCAGGACCAACTTGTTCAATTTCCCTCCTCCCTCCCTCAATCTGTCTTGTTCTTCTCTGGCTTCAGTCCATCCCTCTATCTATTTCACAATTAAGCCTTTTTCAGAACCTGCAAATACCAACTCTATTAATATTTTACCCACAACACTGTAGCAAAGTGGCTGTTGAATTCCATACACAGACACACACACACACGCCTGTGAGAGTTGTCTTTGGCCTGGGAGAGAGCTATAAAATTGATTATGCGTCATAGTGTCATTTCTCTCAAGGTCGCCACTCGCACTGGAGTCTGTCTGTCTGTCTGTCTGTCTGTCTGTCTGTCTGTCTGTCTGTCTGTCTGTCTGTCATCTGTCTGTCTGTCTGTCTGTGTCTGTCTGTCTGTCTGTCCTGTCTAACACTTTGCTGGGTGATGGATGTGACTGTGGAAGCCCCAATCCTTCACTGTCAGCTGGGAAGAGTTTGAGAAACAGGGGAGGAGAAGGAGTGAGTGAAGGAGAAGATGGAGGGATTGGAAACCAACCTAATCGATGGACAATATCTGAGAGGAGGAGGGATGAGAGAACTATAATTAATCATATACTATATTAGGATAAATTCATTTGTTTTATCTACAAAATATGTATGAAGATAATCGAGCATGTATCAAGACATTTTACCTTGAAAATCGGCAAAACTATATGCCAATGGTGTAGCATAGATTTCTAAGACATTTTATAAGACAGAAAAACTGATCTCTCCATTCCTTCACATCGGTCTCTTCAGAGAATCCCAGGTAGAGATGCTAGGAGTCAGAGGATCACAAACCAGCACAACACCTAATCTTTCCTTCGGGTAAAAAAAGTAAAGATAAGAACATGTGTCACCTGTCAAGATAAGAACACGTGCGTATAATTTCCCTTCAATGATATAAAATATCTCCCCGCAATCTGGAATGGTGGAATCATCTCTGCTGGGCTGATTTGATTAAAGGTGAGCTGGAATGTACCAAAACAACAAGGAGGAGGGGGGGATCTGGGCAACATTCTGTCAGTCATGGCTAAGACCCCTGGGAGACTTGAGCAAATCCAACAGCACATACACAGACACACGCACATGTGCACACACACACGCTCTAAACGCATATCCATGTGGCTCATGGCATTGCCTTCAGAACTGATTTCCCAGGGCATTTCTCTGATGTCTCATTCTGTATCTGTCTCCTGTATCTCCTGTAGCTCAGTGGGCAACGGTCTCCTAAGCATTTGCATCTCAGTGCTAGGCATCACTACAAACCTGGTTCGATTCAGAGGCTGTATCACAACTGGCCGTGGGAGTCCCAAGGGCGGTGCACAGGTGGTCGGGTTAGGGTTTTGGCCGGGTAGGCCGTCATTGTAAATAAGAATTTGTTCTTAACTGACTTGCCTAGTTAAATAAAAGGTAAAAAAAAAAAAATGTATAAATAAAGATGTGCCTCCTGTGTCCGTCATGTACACCAGGAACTTAACGACATACACTGCAGGAGCCAGATCTCACACAACACCTCTCCACTATCTGGGGATGTGGCTCTGTTATGTTAATGCTGTTCTCCTCGTATCTCGCTGTATGGTCTAATTTCCTGCCCACTGCCGCAGATCACAGGCAGCAGGGAAAATGTGTGTGTGACATGAAAAGGCCACAGCATTAGGACTCTCCAAGGGACATGTGTGTGTGTGTGACATGAAAAGGCCACAGCAGTAGGACTCTCCACAGGGACAACCCAGGTGACATTCTTACACTGAAATGTCACCGTTTCCATTCATCAGCATGCATACTGTACCATAGTGTGTATGTGTGTGTGTGTGTGTGTGTAGTTCTACCTTGCCCAGTCTGGGGTGTCTTTGATCTTGCTGGCAGCCCGTAGCAGGCAGGGGGGCAGGGGAGGGGTGGTCTGCAGGGTCCCACTGAAGTTGGTGGGGAACAGTGGGGGTCACACACCACTGGGGCGCTGAGCACTGCTTCTTCTTCTTAGAAGACAGGTTCAACTTCTGGGCAGCTCTACAGGAGTGAGAGGGGAGAGATTTAAAACCAACATTTACCAACCATACACACACAGCTACAGTGTTCATCGACTGTTGACTGAAAGAGAGCGGGAGAGAAAGAGAGAGTGTGAATGAGACAGACAGAGAGTCAGAGATGGAGAAAGAGGAACAGGGAAATGTTTTCCCCCCGGACTGTAACAGAGCACAGAGTGTAAGCCATTGTGAGAAATGTGTGCTTAAAACAACTATAGAGAGTGGATAAGTGGACGCGGTCGACTGGGAAACCAACACTAAACATAGTTGTTCCATGCCATCATGCCGCACCACTGCGGTAGCTCCATGTGCAATGTACTGATTGCTCATTCATGTTGCTAATTGGAGATGTATTACACACCCAGTAGTAACACACACACACACACACACACACACACACACACACACACACACACACACAGTTTACCACAGCAGTAACACACACACACACATACAGTTTACCACAGCAGTAACACACACACACACAGTTTACCACAGCAGTAACACACACACAGGCAGTGACATCTGTAACTGGGAGGGGAACGCTGGCTCCTTTCATCTGCTTCAGTCCTCACAGTCTTGTCTTCCTTCTCTTGTCTCTCATCTCCCATCCCTCTCGCTCTCCTCTCTCTTTCATTCAGTCTCCCATCCCTCTCGCTCTCCTCTCTCTTTCATTCAGTCTCCCATCCCTCTCGCTCTCCTCTCTCTTTCATTCAGTCTCCCATCCCTCTCGCTCTCCTCTCTCTTTCATTCAGTCTCCCATCCCTCTCGCTCTCCTCTCTCTTTCATTCAGTCTCCCATCCCTCTCGCTCTCCTCTCTCTTTCATTCAGTCTCCCATCCCTCTGGCTCTCCTCTCTCTTTCATTCAGTCTCCCATCCCTCTGGCTCTCCTCTGACTTTCATTCAGTCTCCCATCCCTCTCCTCTCTCTTTCATTCAGTCTCCCATCCCTCTCGCTCTCCTCTCTCTTTCATTCAGTCTCCCATCCCTCTCGCTCTCCTCTGTCTTTCATTCAGTCTCCCATCCCTCTCCTCTCTCTTTCATTCAGTCTCCCATCCCTCTCGCTCTCCTCTCTCTTTCATTCAGTCTCCCATCCCTCTCGCTCTCCTCTCTCTTTCATTCAGTCTCCCATCCCTCTCGCTCTCCTCTCTCTTTCATTCAGTCTCCCATCCCTCTCGCTCTCCTCTCTCTTTCATTCAGTCTCCCATCCCTCTCGCTCTCCAGCAATACGTAACC
>NW_027038791.1:0-38177 GCF_034236695.1 Oncorhynchus nerka
GGGAGTACCAGATCAATGTGGAGATATATACAGGGAGTACCAGAGCAATGTGGAGATATATACAGGGAGTACTAGATCAATGTGGAGATATATACAGGGAGTACCAGATCAATGTGGTGATATATACAGGGAGTACTAGATCAATGTGGAGATATATACAGGGAGTACCAGATCAATGTGGAGATATATACAGCGAGTACCAGATCAATGTGGAGATATATACAGGGAGTACTAGATCAATGTGGTGATATATACAGGGAGTACCAGATCAATGTGGTGATATATACAGGGAGTACCAGATCAATGTGGAGATATATACAGGGAATACCAGATCAATGTGGTGATATATACAGGGAGTACTAGATCAATGTGGAGATATATACAGGGAGTACCAGATCAATGTGGAGATATATACAGGGAGTACCAGATCAATGTGGAGATATATACAGGGAGTACCAGATCAATGTGGTGATATATACAGGAGTACCAGATCAATGTGGAGATATATACAGGAGTACCAGATCAATGTGGTGATATATACAGGAGTACCAGATCAATGTGGAGATATATACAGGAGTACCAGATCAATGTGGTGATATATACAGGGAGTACCAGATCAATGTGGTGATATATACAGGAGTACCAGATCAATGTGGAGATATATACAGGGAGTACCAGATCAATGTGGTGATATATACAGGGAGTACCAGATCAATGTGGAGATATATACAGGGAGTACCAGATCAATGTGGTGATATATACAGGGAGTACCAGATCAATGTGGAGATATATACAGGGAGTACCAGATCAATGTGGAGATATATACAGGGAGTACCAGATCAATGTGGTGATATATACAGGGAGTACTAGATCAATGTGGAGATATATACAGGGAGTACTAGATCAATGTGGTGATATATACAGGGAGTACTAGATCAATGTGGAGATATATATACTGGGAGTACCAGATCAATGTGGTGATATATACAGGGAGTACCAGATCAATGTGGAGATATATACAGGGAGTACCAGATCAATGTGGTGATATATACAGGGAGTACCAGATCAATGGTTTGGGTAACCATTACTGAACTATTTAGCAGTCTTATGGCTAGGGGGCAGAAGCTGTCTTGGAGCCTGTTTTCCAGCTGTATTTTATGTGAATTTACTGTACAGATTTCAGAGATTTAATTTCATGCCAAATGCCAGGAGATATGCCCCATTTGGCACCTCAACGTTGTGTTAACTTTGATCTCTTTGATGTTTTTACAAACTGTTTTGTTGATGTGTGGCAACAGCTGGTTGCGCCTATAGCCCTATTCGGTCAGGATTCGTTTTACTGGGGAGGATAGGGACGTACAATTATGTGCACAAGCACAAATCACCACATCCGTCATTTAAGTCCGGTCCAAATATGCCATGTGGGTCATTTTTACAAAGCAGGAGAATAATAATTCCAACCGGGAAAAAACAACAACAGTTTTTCGATGAAATCCAAGGTCCTCTGAATAGAGTCCCATGCGAATCGACATCCCTGTGTATTGAGAGAAATGTCTGCGTTTGTTGCTCGTGGATTGAGCAAGAAAACAATAACTAAGTCAAATAAATGTATGCTTATAACAAAGTGCTGCTCAAAGCCACAGAACCGTGAAAAAGTATTTGCCCCCTTTCTAATGGTTCTGCACATTTTTGATACCGAATGTTATCAGATCAACCAAAACCTAATATTAGATCAAGGGAACAAATCACAACATTTACATACTTATTTAATATATTTCATAAAGTTATGAAAAACCCAATGCCCCTGTGTGAAAAAAAGAATTGCCTCACTTACACTCAATAACTGGTTGTGCCACCTTGAGCTGCAACGACTGCAACCAAATACTTCCTGTAGTTGTTGATCACTCTCTCACATTGCTGTGGAGGAATTCTGGCCCACTAACAATTCACTTTTTCACACAATTGGGGAATTGGGTGTTGCGTAACATATATGAATACATTTGTAAACTCAGGTTCACTTTATCTAATACTAGGTTTTGGTTGAAGATCTGCTAACATTCAGTATGAAAAATAGAGAAACTCAGAACGGGGGCAAATCCTTTTTCATGGCACTGTATATACAAAGGACCTACATGTATCAACTTTCACAGTGAATGCTTTTGTTTCTACGTTTTCCCGCCAACTAATTGAACATCGGCCAAGTGCGTCAGTAAAAAAAAAAAAATGATTGAGCCTATTTATTAAAGCAACCGTTGCTTGTTTATAAAGCAGCATTACATCGATCTCAGGTGGTGAGGGTAGGCAACAACATCTCCTCCCCGCTGATCCTCAACACGGGGGCCCCACAAGGGTGCGTTCTGAGCCCTCTCCTGTACTCCCTGTTCACCCACGACTGCGTGGCCACGCACGCCTCCAACTCAATCATCAAGTTTGCGGACGACACAACAGTGGTAGGCTTGATTACCAACAACGACGAGACGGCCTACAGGGAGGAGGTGAGGGCCCTCGGAGTGTGGTGTCAGGAAAATAACCTCACACTCAACGTCAACAAAACTAAGGAGATGATTGTGGACTTCAGGAAACAGCAGAGGGAACACCCCCCTATCCACATCGATGGAACAGTAGTGGAGAGGGTAGCAAGCTTTAAGTTCCTCGGCATACACATCACAGACAAACTGAATTGGTCCACTCACACTGACAGCGTGTGAAGAAGGCGCAGCAGCGCCTCTTCAACCTCAGGAGGCTGAAGAAATTCGGCTTGTCACCAAAAGCACTCACAAACTTCTACAGATGCACAATCGAGAGCATCCTGGCGGGCTGTATCACCGCCTGGTACGGCAACTGCTCCGCCTCAATCGTAAGGCTCTCCAGAGGGCAGTGAGGTCTGCACAACGCATCACCGGGGCAAACTACCTGCCCTCCAGGACACCTACACCACCCGATGTTACAGGAAGGCCATAAAGATCATCAAGGACATCAACCACCCGAACCACTGCCTGTTCACCCCGCTATCATCCAGAAGGCGAGGTCAGTACAGGTGCATCAAAGCTGGGACTGAGAGACTGAAAACAGCTTCTATCTCAAGGCTATCAGACTGTTAAACAGCCACCATTGAGTGGCTGCTGCCTACACACTGTCATTGACACTGACCCAACTCCAGCCACTTTAATAATGGGAATTGATGGGAAATGATGTAAATATATCACTAGCCACTTTAAACAATGCTACCTTATATAATGTTACTTACCCTACATTATTCATCTAATATGCATACGTATATACTGTACTCTACATCATCGACTGCATCCTTATGTAATACATGTATCACTAGCCACTTTAACTATGCCACTTTGTTTACTTTGTCTACATACTCATCTCATATGTATATACTGTACTCGATACCATCTACTGTTTGCTGCTCTGTACCATCACTCACTCATATATCCTTATGTACATATTCTTTATCCCCTTACACTGTGTATAAGACAGTAGTTTTAGAATTGTTAGTTAGATTACTTGTTGGTTATCACTGCATTGTCGGAACTAGAAGCACAAGCATTTCGCTACACTCGCATTAACATCTGCTAACCATGTGTATGTGACAAATAAAATTTGATTTGATTTGATTTGACTTTTAGAAATGACAAGTTCACTTTCTGGGGGGGCATTTATGATGTATTTTACTGTGGATCGCTATAATATCCTAATTATTATGATCCAACTTCCTCAATTCAAATATTATGTCGACCAGTGGAGTGTTTTCATGTATGACAAGGGAAGTCAAGCTTCCCAAAAACATCTTGACATGAAAATAAAACAAACCCAAAAAATGGAAGGAATTGTCCTTCAATTTGCATGTGGCTGAATGTATCTCACCAGAGAAAGCATCAGAGAGAGCAAAACAGCGCCCCTCTGTCTCTGTATGTGTAGCCCATCTATCTGATGCTGTCTGGTCAAAAAGAGTATGACAATTTGGCGCTCACATAATTGAATTTAATAGCAAGGAAATTCAGCAAGAATTTGGCTCCCCTTGATAATTTTTTAAATAAAAGTGTTGAGCTAAACCGAGTGACTACCGCAATGAAAAAGTGTTAAGGGAAACCAGTTTGGAATTGGCAATACACCAATCACATTACATCAAAACCAAAACGTCATTGAAATGAAAAAAACGTCCTCCGGTGGCTCTCCTAAATTAGCCATGGACGGAGATAGGGATTTGGACTCGGTGTACCGGCGATTCTGATCCCAACCATAAATATCACGCTGTGCATATGTAGCTAGATATGGTAGGCCAATGTTAACTAACTGGCTCATCGTTGCACATGAAAGTAAGTTAGGCCTAGGACAACAAACTAAAATAATGTAAACTACTATATGCTAGAGTCATAGACCGTTTTGGCAACATGAAAGAGGATGGTGGTATTGGCGTTCCTCTAAGAGGATGGTGGTATTGGCGTTCCTCTAAGAGGATGGTGGTATTGGCGTTCCTCTAAGAGGATGGTGGTATTGGCGTTCCTCTAAGAGGACGGTGGTATTGGCGTTCCTCTAAGAGGACGGTGGTATTGGCGTTCCTCTAAGAGGACGGTGGTATTGGTGTTCCTCTAAGAGGACAGTGGTATTGGTGTTCCTCTAAGAGGACGGTGGTACTGGCGTTCCTCTAAGAGGATGGTGGTATTGGCGTTCCTCTAAGAGGATGGTAAGATTGGCGTTCCTCTAAGAGGATGGTGGTATTGGCGTTCCTCTAAGAGGATGGTAAGATTGGCGTTCCTCTAAGAGGATGGTGGTATTGGCGTTCCTCTAAGAGGACGGTGGTATTGGCGTTCCTCTAAGAGGATGGTGGTATTGGCGTTCCTCTAAGAGGATGGTGGTATTGGCGTTCCTCTAAGAGGATGGTGGTATTGGCGTTCCTCTAAGAGGATGGTAAGATTGGCGTTCCTCTAAGAGGATGGTGGTATTGGCGTTCCTCTAAGAGGACGGTGGTACTGGCGTTCCTCTAAGAGGACGGTGGTACTGGCGTTCCTCTAAGAGGACGGTGGTACTGGCGTTCCTCTAAGAGGACGGTGGTACTGGCGTTCCTCTAAGAGGACGGTGGTACTGGCGTTCCTCTAAGAGGACGGTGGTACTGGCGTTCCTCTAAGAGGACGGTGGTACTGGTGTTCCTCTAAGAGGACGGTGGTACTGGCGTTCCTCTAAGAGGACGGTGGTAGTGGCGTTCCTCTAAGAGGACGGTGGTAGTGGCGTTCCTCTAAGAGGATGGTGGTATTGGCGTTCCTCTAAGAGGATGGTGGTATTGGCGTTCCTCTAAGAGGATGGTGGTACTGGCGTTCCTCTAAGAGGAGGGTGGTACTGGCGTTCCTCTAAGAGGACGGTGGTATTGGCGTTCCTCTAAGAGGACGGTGGTATTGGCGTTCCTCTAAGAGGACGGTGGTATTGGCGTTCCTCTAAGAGGACGGTGGTATTGGCGTTCCTCTAAGAGGATGGGGAAGGGATCAAGCAATATGCTTTGTGGACTTCAGACAGATGTTGCTCTCTGGTCTTGTGATGAAACAAATGTATGTGTGGTTGAATTTATTCTGCCTGTTGTCTTGGCTTTATATAATCACAGTGGCGTGTGAACTAGCGGGTTATTGAGCAGAAACAACAATTATCCACAACACAGGTTGTAATAGGGCTTTTTTCCCCCCTTGGCTTCACCATTGATTTTACCCACGCACCGCTACCGATTGTGACACTATACCAAAAATTGTGTGGTCTGGTTTAGAAACTTTGGACCCAAACTCAGGTTCTAAGTGTGGCCGGTTATTACCTGGACATGTTGAAATATCTTCATGCCTAGAATTTTTTTTTAAACTTCCAAAGCTTCAATTTATTGAGAAAAAAATCATTATTACAGCAGGCAGTTTGGAAAAGACTAATGAGTGTTCTCTCCCTCTCATGAGTGTGTTCTCTCCCTAATGAGTCTGTTCTCTCCCTCTCTCTCTAATGAGTGTGTTCTCTCCCTAATGAGTGTGTTCTCTCTCTAATGAGTGTTCTCTCCCTCTCATGAGTGTGTTCTCTCCCTAATGAGTCTGTTCTCTCCCTCTCTCTCTAATGAGTGTGTTCTCTCCCTAATGAGTGTGTTCTCTCTCTAATGAGTGTGTTCTCTCCCTCTCTCTCTAATGAGTGTGTTCTCTCCCTAATGAGTGTGTTCTCTCCCTAATGAGTGTGTTCTCTCCCTAATGAGTGTGTTCTCTCCCTCTCGCTCTAATGAGTGTGTTCTCTCCCTCTCTCTAATGAGTGTGTTCTCTCTCTAATGAGTGTGTTCTCTCCCTAATGAGTGTGTTCTCTCTCTCTAATGAGTGTGTTCTCTCCCTAATGAGTGTGTTCTCTCCCTAATGAGTGTGTTCTCTCCCTCTCTCTAATGAGTGTGTTCTCTCCCTAATGAGTGTGTTCTCTCCCTAATGAGTGTGTTCTCTCCCTCTCTCTAATGAGTGTGTTCTCTCCCTAATGAGTGTGTTCTCTCCCTCTTTCTCTAATGAGTGTGTTCTCTCCCTAATGAGTGTGTTCTCTCTCTAATGAGTGTGTTCTCTCCCTAATGAGTGTGTTCTCTCCCTAATGAGTGTGTTCTCTCCCTCTCTCTCTAATGAGTGTGTTCTCTCCCTAATGAGTGTGTTCTCTCCCTAATGAGTGTGTTCTCTCCCTAATTAGTGTGTTCTCTCCCTAATGAGTGTGTTCTCTCCCTAATGAGTGTGTTCTCTCCCTCTCACTCTAATGAGTGTGTTCTCTCCCTAATGAGTGTGTTCTCTCCCTCTCTCTCTAATGAGTGTGTTCTCTCCCTCTCTCTCTAATGTGTGTTCGCTCCCTAATGAGTGTGTTCTCTCCCTAATGAGTGTGTTCTCTCCCTCTCTCTCTAATGAGTGTGTTCTCTCCCTCTCTCTCTAATGAGTGCGTTCTCTCCCTCTCTCTCTAATGAGTGTGTTTGCTCCCTCTCTCCCTAATGAGTGTGTTCTCTCCCTAATGAGTGTGTTCTCTCCCTCTCTCCCTAATGAGTGTGTTCTCTCCCTCTCTCCCTAATGAGTGTGTTCTCTCCCTCTCTCTCTAATGAGTGTGTTCGCTCCCTCTCTCCCTAATGAGTGTTCTCTCTCTAATGAGTGTGTTCTCTCCCTAATGAGTGTGTTCTCTCCCTAATGAGTGTGTTCTCTCCCTAATGAGTGTGTTCTCTCCCTAATGAGTGTGTTCTCTCCCTAATGAGTGTGTTCTCTCTCTCTAATGAGTGTGTTCTCTCCCTCTCTCTCTAATGAGTGTATTCTCTCCCTAATGAGTCTGTTCTCTCCCTCTCTCTAATGAGTGTGTTCTCTCCCTAATGAGTGTGTTCTCTCTCTAATGAGTGTGTTCTCTCCCTCTCTCTCTAATGAGTGTGTTCTCTCCCTAATGAGTGTGTTCTCTCCCTAATGAGTGTGTTCTCTCCCTAATGAGTGTGTTCTCTCCCTCTCTCTCTAATGAGTGTGTTCTCTCCCTAATGAGTGTGTTCTCTCCCTAATGAGTGTGTTCTCTCCCTAATGAGTGTGTTCTCTCCCTAATGAGTGTGTTCTCTCTCTCTAATGAGTGTGTTCTCTCCCTCTCTCTCTAATGAGTGTATTCTCTCCCTAATGAGTCTGTTCTCTCCCTCTCTCTAATGAGTGTGTTCTCTCCCTAATGAGTGTGTTCTCTCCCTAATGAGTGTGTTCTCTCCCTCTCTCTAATGAGTGTGTTCTCTCCCTAATGAGTGTGTTCTCTCCCTCTTTCTCTAATGAGTGTGTTCTCTCCCTAATGAGTGTGTTCTCTCTCTAATGAGTGTGTTCTCTCCCTAATGAGTGTGTTCTCTCCCTAATGAGTGTGTTCTCTCCCTCTCTCTCTAATGAGTGTGTTCTCTCCCTAATGAGTGTGTTCTCTCCCTAATGAGTGTGTTCTCTCCCTAATTAGTGTGTTCTCTCCCTAATGAGTGTGTTCTCTCCCTAATGAGTGTGTTCTCTCCCTCTCACTCTAATGAGTGTGTTCTCTCCCTAATGAGTGTGTTCTCTCCCTCTCTCTCTAATGAGTGTGTTCTCTCCCTCTCTCTCTAATGTGTGTTCGCTCCCTAATGAGTGTGTTCTCTCCCTAATGAGTGTGTTCTCTCCCTCTCTCTCTAATGAGTGCGTTCTCTCCCTCTCTCTCTAATGAGTGCGTTCTCTCCCTCTCTCTCTAATGAGTGTGTTTGCTCCCTCTCTCCCTAATGAGTGTGTTCTCTCCCTAATGAGTGTGTTCTCTCCCTCTCTCCCTAATGAGTGTGTTCTCTCCCTCTCTCCCTAATGAGTGTGTTCTCTCCCTCTCTCTCTAATGAGTGTGTTCGCTCCCTCTCTCCCTAATGAGTGTTCTCTCTCTAATGAGTGTGTTCTCTCCCTAATGAGTGTGTTCTCTCCCTAATGAGTGTGTTCTCTCCCTAATGAGTGTGTTCTCTCCCTAATGAGTGTGTTCTCTCCCTAATGAGTGGGTTCTCTCTCTCTAATGAGTGTGTTCTCTCCCTCTCTCTCTAATGAGTGTATTCTCTCCCTAATGAGTCTGTTCTCTCCCTCTCTCTAATGAGTGTGTTCTCTCCCTAATGAGTGTGTTCTCTCTCTAATGAGTGTGTTCTCTCCCTCTCTCTCTAATGAGTGTGTTCTCTCCCTAATGAGTGTGTTCTCTCCCTAATGAGTGTGTTCTCTCCCTAATGAGTGTGTTCTCTCCCTCTCTCTCTAATGAGTGTGTTCTCTCCCTAATGAGTGTGTTCTCTCCCTAATGAGTGTGTTCTCTCCCTAATGAGTGTGTTCTCTCCCTAATGAGTGTGTTCTCTCCCTAATGAGTGTGTTCTCTCTCTCTAATGAGTGTGTTCTCTCCCTCTCTCTCTAATGAGTGTATTCTCTCCCTAATGAGTCTGTTCTCTCCCTCTCTCTAATGAGTGTGTTCTCTCCCTAATGAGTGTGTTCTCTCTCTAATGAGTGTGTTCTCTCCCTCTCTCTCTAATGAGTGTGTTCTCTCCCTAATGAGTGTGTTCTCTCCCTAATGAGTGTGTTCTCTCCCTAATGAGTGTGTTCTCTCCCTCTCTCTCTAATGAGTGTGTTCTCTCCCTCTCTCTCTAATGAGTGTGTTCTCTCCCTCTCTCTCTAATGAGTGTATTCTCTCCCTAATGAGTCTGTTCTCTCCCTCTCTCTCTAATGAGTGTGTTCTCTCCCTAATGAGTGTGTTCTCTCTCTAATGAGTGTGTTCTCTCCCTCTCTCTCTAATGAGTGTGTTCTCTCTCTAATGAGTGTATTCTCTCCCTAATGAGTCTGTTCTCTCCCTCTCTCTCTAATGAGTGTATTCTCTCCCTAATGAGTGTGTTCTCTCTCTAATGAGTGTGTTCTCTCCCTCTCTCTCTAATGAGTGTGTTCTCTCCCTAATGAGTGTGTTCTCTCCCTAATGAGTGTGTTCTCTCCCTCTCTCTCTAATGAGTGTGTTCTCTCCCTAATGAGTGTGTTCTCTCCCTAATGAGTGTGTTCTCTCCCTAATGAGTGTGTTCTCTCCCTAATTAGTGTGTTCTCTCCCTAATGAGTGTGTTCTCTCCCTAATGAGTGTGTTCTCTCCCTAATGAGTGTGTTCTCTCCCTCTCTCTCTAATGAGTGTGTTCTCTCCCTCTCTCTCTAATGAGTGTGTTCTCTCCCTAATGAGTGTGTTCTCTCCCTAATGAGTGTGTTCTCTCCCTCTCACTCTAATGAGTGTGTTCTCTCCCTAATGAGTGTGTTCTCTCCCTCTCTCTCTAATGAGTGTGTTCTCTCCCTCTCTCTCTAATGTGTGTTCGCTCCCTAATGAGTGTGTTCTCTCCCTAATGAGTGTGTTCTCTCCCTCTCTCTCTAATGAGTGCGTTCTCTCCCTCTCTCTCTAATGAGTGCGTTCTCTCCCTCTCTCTCTAATGAGTGTGTTTGCTCCCTCTCTCCCTAATGAGTGTGTTCTCTCCCTAATGAGTGTGTTCTCTCCCTCTCTCCCTAATGAGTGTGTTCTCTCCCTCTCTCCCTAATGAGTGTGTTCTCTCCCTCTCTCTCTAATGAGTGTGTTCGCTCCCTCTCTCCCTAATGAGTGTTCTCTCTCTAATGAGTGTGTTCTCTCCCTAATGAGTGTGTTCTCTCTAATGAGTGTGTTCTCTCCCTAATGAGTGTGTTCTCTCCCTCTCTCTCTAATGAGTGTGTTCTCTCCCTCTCTCTCTAATGTGTGTTCGCTCCCTAATGAGTGTGTTCTCTCCCTAATGAGTGTGTTCTCTCCCTCTCTCTCTAATGAGTGCGTTCTCTCCCTCTCTCTCTAATGAGTGCGTTCTCTCCCTCTCTCTCTAATGAGTGTGTTTGCTCCCTCTCTCCCTAATGAGTGTGTTCTCTCCCTAATGAGTGTGTTCTCTCCCTCTCTCCCTAATGAGTGTGTTCTCTCCCTCTCTCCCTAATGAGTGTGTTCTCTCCCTCTCTCTCTAATGAGTGTGTTCGCTCCCTCTCTCCCTAATGAGTGTTCTCTCTCTAATGAGTGTGTTCTCTCCCTAATGAGTGTGTTCTCTCCCTAATGAGTGTGTTCTCTCCCTAATGAGTGTGTTCTCTCCCTAATGAGTGTGTTCTCTCCCTAATGAGTGTGTTCTCTCTCTCTCTAATGAGTGTGTTCTCTCCCTCTCTCTCTAATGAGTGCGTTCTCTCCCTCTCTCTCTAATGAGTGCGTTCTCTCCCTCTCTCTCTAATGAGTGTGTTTGCTCCCTCTCTCCCTAATGAGTGTGTTCTCTCCCTAATGAGTGTGTTCTCTCCCTCTCTCCCTAATGAGTGTGTTCTCTCCCTCTCTCCCTAATGAGTGTGTTCTCTCCCTCTCTCTCTAATGAGTGTGTTCGCTCCCTCTCTCCCTAATGAGTGTTCTCTCTCTAATGAGTGTGTTCTCTCTAATGAGTGTGTTCTCTCCCTAATGAGTGTGTTCTCTCCCTAATGAGTGTGTTCTCTCCCTAATGAGTGTGTTCTCTCCCTAATGAGTGTGTTCTCTCCCTAATGAGTGTGTTCTCTCCCTAATGAGTGTGTTCTCTCTCTCTAATGAGTGTGTTCTCTCCCTCTCTCTCTAATGAGTGTATTCTCTCCCTAATGAGTCTGTTCTCTCCCTCTCTCTAATGAGTGTGTTCTCTCCCTAATGAGTGTGTTCTCTCTCTAATGAGTGTGTTCTCTCCCTCTCTCTCTAATGAGTGTGTTCTCTCCCTAATGAGTGTGTTCTCTCCCTAATGAGTGTGTTCTCTCCCTAATGAGTGTGTTCTCTCCCTCTCTCTCTAATGAGTGTGTTCTCTCCCTCTCTCTCTAATGAGTGTGTTCTCTCCCTCTCTCTCTAATGAGTGTATTCTCTCCCTAATGAGTCTGTTCTCTCCCTCTCTCTCTAATGAGTGTGTTCTCTCCTAATGAGTGTGTTCTCTCTCTAATGAGTGTGTTCTCTCCCTCTCTCTCTAATGAGTGTGTTCTCTCTCTAATGAGTGTATTCTCTCCCTAATGAGTCTGTTCTCTCCTCTCTCTCTAATGAGTGTATTCTCTCCCTAATGAGTGTGTTCTCTCTCTAATGAGTGTGTTCTCTCCTCTCTCTCTAATGAGTGTGTTCTCTCCCTAATGAGTGTGTTCTCTCCCTAATGAGTGTGTTCTCTCCTCTCTCTCTAATGAGTGTGTTCTCTCCTAATGAGTGTGTTCTCTCCCTAATGAGTGTGTTCTCTCCCTAATGAGTGTGTTCTCTCCTAATTAGTGTGTTCTCTCCCTAATGAGTGTGTTCTCTCCCTAATGAGTGTGTTCTCTCCCTAATGAGTGTGTTCTCTCCCTCTCTCTCTAATGAGTGTGTTCTCTCCCTCTCTCTCTAATGAGTGTGTTCTCTCCCTAATGAGTGTGTTCTCTCCCTCTCACTCTAATGAGTGTGTTCTCTCCCTAATGAGTGTGTTCTCTCCCTCTCTCTCTAATGAGTGTGTTCTCTCCCTCTCTCTCTAATGTGTGTTCGCTCCCTAATGAGTGTGTTCTCTCCCTAATGAGTGTGTTCTCTCCCTCTCTCTCTAATGAGTGCGTTCTCTCCCTCTCTCTCTAATGAGTGCGTTCTCTCCCTCTCTCTCTAATGAGTGTGTTTGCTCCCTCTCTCCCTAATGAGTGTGTTCTCTCCCTAATGAGTGTGTTCTCTCCCTCTCTCCCTAATGAGTGTGTTCTCTCCCTCTCTCCCTAATGAGTGTGTTCTCTCCCTCTCTCTCTAATGAGTGTGTTCGCTCCCTCTCTCCCTAATGAGTGTTCTCTCTCTAATGAGTGTGTTCTCTCCCTAATGAGTGTGTTCTCTCCCTCTCTCTCTAATGAGTGTGTTCTCTCCCTCTCTCTCTAATGTGTGTTCGCTCCCTAATGAGTGTGTTCTCTCCCTAATGAGTGTGTTCTCTCCCTCTCTCTCTAATGAGTGCGTTCTCTCCCTCTCTCTCTAATGAGTGCGTTCTCTCCCTCTCTCTCTAATGAGTGTGTTTGCTCCCTCTCTCCCTAATGAGTGTGTTCTCTCCCTAATGAGTGTGTTCTCTCCCTCTCTCCCTAATGAGTGTGTTCTCTCCCTCTCTCCCTAATGAGTGTGTTCTCTCCCTCTCTCTCTAATGAGTGTGTTCTCCCTCTCTCCCTAATGAGTGTTCTCTCTCTAATGAGTGTGTTCTCTCCCTAATGAGTGTGTTCTCTCTAATGAGTGTGTTCTCTCCCTAATGAGTGTGTTCTCTCCCTCTCTCTCTAATGAGTGTGTTCTCTCCCTCTCTCTCTAATGTGTGTTCGCTCCCTAATGAGTGTGTTCTCTCCTAATGAGTGTGTTCTCTCCTCTCTCTCTAATGAGTGCGTTCTCTCTCTCTCTCTAATGAGTGCGTTCTCTCCCTCTCTCTCTAATGAGTGTGTTTGCTCCCTCTCTCCCTAATGAGTGTGTTCTCTCCCTAATGAGTGTGTTCTCTCCCTCTCTCCCTAATGAGTGTGTTCTCTCCCTCTCTCCCTAATGAGTGTGTTCTCTCCCTCTCTCTCTAATGAGTGTGTTCGCTCCCTCTCTCCTAATGAGTGTTCTCTCTCTAATGAGTGTGTTCTCTCCTAATGAGTGTGTTCTCTCCCTAATGAGTGTGTTCTTTCCCTAATGAGTGTGTTCTCTCCCTAATGAGTGTGTTCTCTCCCTAATGAGTGTGTTCTCTCTCTCTCTAATGAGTGTGTTCTCTCCCTCTCTCTCTAATGAGTGCGTTCTCTCCCTCTCTCTCTAATGAGTGCGTTCTCTCCCTCTCTCTCTAATGAGTGTGTTTGCTCCCTCTCTCCCTAATGAGTGTGTTCTCTCCCTAATGAGTGTGTTCTCTCCCTCTCTCCCTAATGAGTGTGTTCTCTCCCTCTCTCCCTAATGAGTGTGTTCTCTCCCTCTCTCTCTAATGAGTGTGTTCGCTCCCTCTCTCCCTAATGAGTGTTCTCTCTCTAATGAGTGTGTTCTCTCTAATGAGTGTGTTCTCTCCCTAATGAGTGTGTTCTCTCCCTAATGAGTGTGTTCTCTCCCTAATGAGTGTGTTCTCTCCCTAATGAGTGTGTTCTCTCCCTAATGAGTGTGTTCTCTCCCTAATGAGTGTGTTCTCTCTCTCTAATGAGTGTGTTCTCTCCCTCTCTCTCTAATGAGTGTATTCTCTCCCTAATGAGTCTGTTCTCTCCCTCTCTCTAATGAGTGTGTTCTCTCCCTAATGAGTGTGTTCTCTCTCTAATGAGTGTGTTCTCTCCCTCTCTCTCTAATGAGTGTGTTCTCTCCCTAATGAGTGTGTTCTCTCCTAATGAGTGTGTTCTCTCCCTAATGAGTGTGTTCTCTCCTCTCTCCCTAATGAGTGTGTTCTCTCCTCTCTCTCTAATGAGTGTGTTCTCTCCCTCTCTCTAATGAGTGTATTCTCTCCCTAATGAGTCTGTTCTCTCCCTCTCTCTAATGAGTGTGTTCTCTCCCTAATGAGTGTGTTCTCTCTCTAATGAGTGTGTTCTCTCCCTCTCTCTCTAATGAGTGTGTTCTCTCTCGAATGAGTGTATTCTCTCCCTAATGAGTCTGTTCTCTCCCTCTCTCTCTAATGAGTGTATTCTCTCCCTAATGAGTGTGTTCTCTCTCTAATGAGTGTGTTCTCTCCCTAATGAGTGTGTTCTCTCCCTAATGAGTGTGTTCTCTCCCTCTCTCTCTAATGAGTGTGTTCTCTCCCTCTCTCTCTAATGAGTGTATTCTCTCCCTAATGAGTCTGTTCTCTCCCTCTCTCTAATGAGTGTGTTCTCTCCCTAATGAGTGTGTTCTCTCTCTAATGAGTGTGTTCTCTCCCTCTCTCTCTAATGAGTGTGTTCTCTCCCTAATGAGTGTGTTCTCTCCCTAATGAGTGTGTTCTCTCCCTCTCTCTCTAATGAGTGTGTTCTCTCCCTCTCTCTCTAATGAGTGTGTTCTCTCCCTCTCTCTAATGAGTGTATTCTCTCCCTAATGAGTCTGTTCTCTCCCTCTCTCTCTAATGAGTGTGTTCTCTCCCTAATGAGTGTGTTCTCTCTCTAATGAGTGTGTTCTCTCCCTCTCTCTCTAATGAGTGTGTTCTCTCTCTAATGAGTGTATTCTCTCCCTAATGAGTCTGTTCTCTCCCTCTCTCTCTAATGAGTGTATTCTCTCCCTAATGAGTGTGTTCTCTCTCTAATGAGTGTGTTCTCTCCCTCTCTCTCTAATGAGTGTGTTCTCTCCCTAATGAGTGTGTTCTCTCCCTAATGAGTGTGTTCTCTCCCTCTCTCTCTAATGAGTGTGTTCTCTCCCTAATGAGTGTGTTCTCTCCCTAATGAGTGTGTTCTCTCCCTAATGAGTGTGTTCTCTCCCTAATTAGTGTGTTCTCTCCTAATGAGTGTGTTCTCTCCTAATGAGTGTGTTCTCTCCTAATGAGTGTGTTCTCTCCCTCTCTCTCTAATGAGTGTGTTCTCTCCCTCTCTCTCTAATGAGTGTGTTCTCTCCCTAATGAGTGTGTTCTCTCCCTAATGAGTGTGTTCTCTCCCTCTCACTCTAATGAGTGTGTTCTCTCCCTAATGAGTGTGTTCTCTCCCTCTCTCTCTAATGAGTGTGTTCTCTCTCCCTCTCTCTCTAATGTGTGTTCTCTCCCTAATGAGTGTGTTCTCTCCTAATGAGTGTGTTCTCTCCTCTCTCTCTAATGAGTGCGTTCTCTCTCTCTCTCTAATGAGTGCGTTCTCTCCCTCTCTCTCTAATGAGTGTGTTTGCTCCCTCTCCCTAATGAGTGTGTTCTCTCCCTAATGAGTGTGTTCTCTCCCTCTCTCCCTAATGAGTGTGTTCTCTCCCTCTCTCCCTAATGAGTGTGTTCTCTCCCTCTCTCTCTAATGAGTGTGTTCTCTCCCTCTCCCTAATGAGTGTTCTCTCTCTAATGAGTGTGTTCTCTCCCTAATGAGTGTGTTCTCTCCCTCTCTCTCTAATGAGTGTGTTCTCTCCCTCTAATGTGTGTTCGCTCCCTAATGAGTGTGTTCTCTCCCTAATGAGTGTGTTCTCTCCCTCTCTCTCTAATGAGTGTGTTCCCTCTCTCTCTAATGAGTGCGTTCTCTCCCTCTCTCTAATGAGTGTGTTTGCTCCTCTCTCCCTAATGAGTGTGTTCTCTCCCTAATGAGTGTGTTCTCTCCCTCTCTCCCTAATGAGTGTGTTCTCTCCCTCTCTCCCTAATGAGTGTGTTCTCTCCCTCTCTCTCTAATGAGTGTGTTCGCTCCCTCTCTCCCTAATGAGTGTTCTCTCTCTAATGAGTGTGTTCTCTCCCTAATGAGTGTGTTCTCTCTAATGAGTGTGTTCTCTCCCTAATGAGTGTGTTCTCTCCCTCTCTCTCTAATGAGTGTGTTCTCTCCCTCTCTCTCTAATGTGTGTTCGCTCCCTAATGAGTGTGTTCTCTCCCTAATGAGTGTGTTCTCTCCCTCTCTCTCTAATGAGTGCGTTCTCTCCCTCTCTCTCTAATGAGTGCGTTCTCTCCCTCTCTCTCTAATGAGTGTGTTTGCTCCCTCTCTCCCTAATGAGTGTGTTCTCTCCCTAATGAGTGTGTTCTCTCCCTCTCTCCCTAATGAGTGTGTTCTCTCCCTCTCTCCCTAATGAGTGTGTTCTCTCCCTCTCTCTCTAATGAGTGTGTTCGCTCCCTCTCTCCCTAATGAGTGTTCTCTCTCTAATGAGTGTGTTCTCTCCCTAATGAGTGTGTTCTCTCCCTAATGAGTGTGTTCTCTCCCTAATGAGTGTGTTCTCTCCCTAATGAGTGTGTTCTCTCCCTAATGAGTGTGTTCTCTCCCTAATGAGTGTGTTCTCTCCTGAGTGTGTTCTCTCCCTCTCTAATGAGTGTTCTCTCCCTCTCTCTCTAATGAGTGTGTTCTCTCCCTCTCTCTCTAATGAGTGTGTTTGCTCCCTCTCTCCCTAATGAGTGTGTTCTCTCCTAATGAGTGTGTTCTCTCCCTCTCTCCCTAATGAGTGTGTTCTCTCCCTCTCTCCCTAATGAGTGTGTTCTCTCCTCTCTCTCTCTAATGAGTGTGTTCGCTCCCTCTCTCCCTAATGAGTGTTTCTCTCTCTAATGAGTGTGTTCTCTCCTAATGAGTGTGTTCTCTCCCTAATGAGTGTGTTCTCTCCCTAATGAGTGTGTTCTCTCCCTAATGAGTGTGTTCTCTCCTAATGAGTGTGTTCTCTCCCTAATGAGTGTGTTCTCTCCCAATGAGTGTGTTCTCTCTCTAATGAGTGTGTTCTCTCCCTCTCTCTCTAATGAGTGTATTCTCTCCCTAATGAGTCTGTTCTCTCCCTCTCTCTAATGAGTGTGTTCTCTCCCTAATGAGTGTGTTCTCTCTCTAATGAGTGTGTTCTCTCCTCTCTCTCTAATGAGTGTGTTCTCTCCCTAATGAGTGTGTTCTCTCCTAATGAGTGTGTTCTCTCTAATGAGTGTGTTCTCTCCCTCTCCCTAATGAGTGTGTTCTCTCCCTCTCTCTCTAATGAGTGTGTTCTCTCCCTCTCTCTCTAATGAGTGTATTCTCTCTCCTAATGAGTCTGTTCTCTCCCTCTCTCTCTAATGAGTGTGTTCTCTCCCTAATGAGTGTGTTCTCTCTCTAATGAGTGTGTTCTCTCCCTCTCTCTCTAATGAGTGTGTTCTCTCTCTAATGAGTGTATTCTCTCCTAATGAGTCTGTTCTCTCCCTCTCTCTCTAATGAGTGTGTTCTCTCCTAATGAGTGTGTTCTCTCTCTAATGAGTGTGTTCTCTCCCTAATGAGTGTGTTCTCTCCTAATGAGTGTGTTCTCTCCTCTCTCTCTAATGAGTGTGTTCTCTCCTAATGAGTGTGTTCTCTCCCTAATGAGTGTGTTCTCTCCCTAATGAGTGTGTTCTCTCCCTAATGAGTGTGTTCTCTCCCTAATGAGTGTGTTCTCTCCCTCTCTCTAATGAGTGTGTTCTCTCCTCTCTCTAATGAGTGTGTTCTCTCCTAATGAGTGTGTTCTAATGAGTCTCTCCTAATGAGTGTGTTCTCTCCTAATGAGTGTGTTCTCTCCCTCTCTCTAATGAGTGTGTTCTCTCCTCTCTCTCTAATGTGTGTTCTCTCCCTAATGAGTGTGTTCTCTCCCTAATGAGTGTGTTCTCTCCCTCTCTCTAATGAGTGTGTTCTCTCCCTCTCTCTCTAATGAGTGTGTTCTCTCCCTCTCTCTCTCTAATGAGTGTGTTTGCTCCCTCTCTCTCTAATGAGTGTGTTCTCTCCTAATGAGTGTGTTCTCTCCCTCTCTCCTAATGAGTGTGTTCTCTCCCTCTCTCCCTAATGAGTGTGTTCTCTCCCTCTCTCTCTAATGAGTGTGTTCGCTCCCTCTCTCCCTAATGAGTGTTCTCTCTCTAATGAGTGTGTTCTCTCCCTCTCTCTCTAATGAGTGTGTTCTCTCCCTAATGAGTGTGTTCTCTCCCTCTCTCTCTAATGAGTGTGTTCTCTCCCTCTCTCCCTAATGAGTGTGTTCTCTCCCTCTCTCTCTAATGAGTGTGTTCGCTCCCTCTCTCCCTAATGAGTGTTCTCTCTCTAATGAGTGTGTTCTCTCTAATGAGTGTGTTCTCTCCCTAATGAGTGTGTTCTCTCCCTAATGAGTGTGTTCTCTCCTCCTCTCCTAATGAGTGTGTTCTCTCCCTAATGAGTGTGTTCTCTCCCTAATGAGTGTGTTCTCTCCCTCTAAATGAGTGTGTTCTCTCCTCTCTCTCTCCCTAATGAGTCTGTTCTCTCCCTCTCTCTAATGAGTGTGTTCTCTCCCCTAATGAGTGTGTTCTCTCTCTAATGAGTGTGTTCTCTCCTCTCTCTCTAATGAGTGTGTTCTCTCCCTAATGAGTGTGTTCTCTCCCATGAGTGTGTTCCCTCTCTCTAATGAGTGTGTTCTCTCTCTAATGAGTGTGTTCTCTCCCTCTCTCTAATGAGTGTGTTCTCTCCCTAATGAGTGTGTTCTCTCCCTAATGAGTGTGTTCTCTCCTAATGAGTGTGTTCTCTCCCTAATGAGTGTGTTCTCTCTCTCTAATGAGTGTGTTCTCTCCCTAATGAGTGTGTTCTCTCCCTCTCTCTCTAATGAGTGTGTTCTCTCCCTCTCTCTAATGAGTGTGTTCTCTCCCTCTCTCTCTAATGAGTGTGTTCTCTCCCTAATGAGTGTGTTCTCCCTAATGAGTGTGTTCTCTCTCCTCTGAGTGTGTTCTCTCCTAATGAGTGTGTTCTCTCTCTAATGAGTGTGTTCTCTCCCTAATGAGTGTGTTCTCTCCCTCTCTCTCTAATGAGTGTGTTCTCTCCCTCTCTCCCTAATGAGTGTGTTCTCTCCCTCTAATGAGTGTGTTCTCTCTCTCCCTAATGAGTGTGTTCTCTCCTAATGAGTGTGTTCTCTCTCTAATGAGTGTGTTCTCTCCTCTCTCTCTAATGAGTGTGTTCTCTCTCTAATGAGTGTGTTCTCTCCCTAATGAGTGTGTTCTCTCCCTCTCTAAATGAGTGTGTTCTCTCCCTAATGAGTGTGTTCTCTCTCTCTAATGAGTGTGTTCTCTCCCTCTCTCTCTAATGAGTGTGTTCTCTCCTAATGAGTGTGTTCTCTCCCTAATGAGTGTGTTCTCTCCTCTCTCTCTAATGAGTGTGTTCTCTCCCTAATGAGTGTGTTCTCTCCCTAATGAGTGTGTTCTCTCCCTCTGAGTGTGTTCTCTCCTAATGAGTGTGTTCTCCCTCTCTCCTAATGAGTGTGTTCTCTCCCTCTCTCCTAATGAGTGTGTTCTCTCTCTCTCTCTAATGAGTGTGTTCTCTCCCTCTCTCTCTAATGAGTGTGTTCTCTCTCCCTAATGAGTGTGTTCTCTCCCTAATGAGTGTGTTCTCTCCCTCTCTCTAATGAGTGTGTTCTCTCCTAATGAGTGTGTTCTCTCCTCTCTCTCTAATGAGTGTGTTCTCTCCCTCTCTCTAATGAGTGTTCTCTCCCTAATGAGTGTGTTCTCTCCCTAATGAGTGTGTTCTCTCCCTCTCTCTCTAATGAGTGTGTTCTCTCCCTCTCTCTCTAATGAGTGTGTTCTCTCCCTCTCTCTCTAATGAGTGTGTTTGCTCCCTCTCTCCCTAATGAGTGTGTTCTCTCCTAATGAGTGTGTTCTCTCCCTCTCTCCCTAATGAGTGTGTTCTCTCCTCTCTCCCTAATGAGTGTGTTCTCTCCCTCTCTCTCTAATGAGTGTGTTCTCTCCCTCTCTGCTCCCTCTCCCTCCCTAATGAGTGTTCTCTCTCTAATGAGTGTGTTCTCTCCCTAATGAGTGTGTTCTCTCTAATGAGTGTGTTCTCTCCTAATGAGTGTGTTCTCTCCTCTCTCTCTAATGAGTGTGTTCTCTCCCTCTCTCTAATGTGTGTTCTCTCCTAATGAGTGTGTTCTCTCCCTAATGAGTGTGTTCTCTCTCTCTCTCTCTAATGAGTGTTCTCTCCCTCTCTCCTAATGAGTGTGTTCTCTCCCTCTCTCTCTAATGAGTGTGTTTGCTCCCTCTCTCCCTAATGAGTGTGTTCTCTCCCTGAGTGTGTTCTCTCTCCTCTCTCTATGAGTGTGTTCTCTCCCTCTCTCCCTAATGAGTGTGTTCTCTCTCTCCCTCTCTCCCTAATGAGTGTGTTCTCTCCCTGTGTCCTCTCTAATGAGTGTGTTCTCCCTCTCTCTAATGAGTGTGTTCTCTCCCTAATGAGTGTGTTCTCTCCCTAATGAGTGTGTTCTCTCCTAATGAGTGTGTTCTCTCCTAATGAGTGTGTTCTCTCCCTCTCTCTCTCTCTAATGAGTGTGTTCTCTCCCTCTCTCTAATGAGTGTGTTCTCTCCCTAATGAGTGTGTTCTCTCCCTAATGAGTGTGTTCTCTCCCTAATGAGTGTGTTTCTCTCTCTAATGAGTGTGTTCTCTCTCCTAATGAGTGTGTTCTCTCCCTCTCTCTAATGAGTGTGTTCTCTCCCTAATGAGTGTGTTCTCTCCCTAATGAGTGTGTTCTCTCTCTAATGAGTGTGTTCTCTCCTAATGAGTGTGTTCTCCTAATGAGTGTGTTCTCTCCCTAATGAGTGTGTTTCCCTCTCCCTAATGAGTGTGTTCTCTCCTCTCTCTAATGAGTGTGTTCTCTCCCTAATGAGTGTGTTCTCTCCCTAATGAGTGTGTTCTCTCCTAATGAGTGTGTTCTCTCCTCTAATGAGTGTGTTCTCTCCTCTCTCCCTAATGAGTGTGTTCTCTCTAATGAGTGTGTTCTCTCCCTCTCTCCTAATGAGTGTGTTCTCTCCTCTCTCTCCTAATGAGTGTGTTCTCTCCCTAATGAGTGTGTTCTCTCTCCCTAATGAGTGTGTTCTCTCCTAATGAGTGTGTTCTCTCCCTCTAATGAGTGAGTGTGTTCTCCCTAATGAGTGTGTTCTCTCCTAATGAGTGTGTTCTCTCTCTCTCTCTCTAATGAGTGTGTTCTCTCTCTCTCTAATGAGTGTGTTCTCTCCCTAATGAGTGTGTTCTCTCCCTAATGAGTGTGTTCTCTCCTAATGAGTGTGTTCTCTCCCTAATCTCTCTAATGAGTGTGTTCTCCCCTCTCTCTCTAATGAGTGTGTTCTCTCCTCTCTCTAATGAGTGTATTCTCTCCTAATGAGTCTGTTCTCTCCCTCTCTCTAATGAGTGTGTTCTCTCCCTAATGAGTGTGTTCTCTCTCTAATGAGTGTGTTCTCTCCCTCTCTCTAATGAGTGTGTTCTAATGAGTGTGTTCTCTCCCTAATGAGTGTGTTCTCTCTCCTCTCCTCTCTCTCTAATGAGTGTGTTCTCTCCCTCTCTCTCTAATGAGTGTGTTCTCTCCCTCTCTCTCTAATGAGTGTATTCTCTCCTAATGAGTGTGTTCTCTCCCTCTCTCTCTAATGAGTGTGTTCTCTCCCTCTAATGAGTGTGTTCTCTCCTAATGAGTGTGTTCTCTCTCTCTCTAATGAGTGTGTTCTCTCCTCTCCCTAATGAGTGTGTTCTCTCCCTCTCTCTCTAATGAGTGTATTCTCTCCTAATGAGTGTGTTCTCTCCCTAATGAGTGTGTTCTCTCCTCTCTCCTAATGAGTGTGTTCTCTCCCTCTCTAATGAGTGTGTTCTCTCCCTCTGAGTGTGTTCTCTCTAATGAGTGTGTTCTCTCCCTCTCTCCCTAATGAGTGTGTTCTCTCCCTAATTAGTGTGTTCTCTCCCTAATGAGTGTGTTCTCTCTCCTAATGAGTGTGTTCTCTCCCTAATGAGTGTGTTCTCTCCCTCTCTCTAATGAGTGTGTTCTCTCCCTCTCTCTCTAATGAGTGTGTTCTCTCTCCTAATGAGTGTGTTCTCTCTTCCTAATGAGTGTGTTCTCTCCCTCTCTCTAATGAGTGTGTTCTCTCTCTCCTAATGAGTGTGTTCTCTCCCTCTCTCTCTAATGAGTGTGTTCTCTCCCTCTCTCTAATGAGTGTGTTCTCCCTCTCTCCTAATGAGTGTGTTCCCTCTCTCCTAATGAGTGTGTTCTCTCCCTAATGAGTGTTCTCTCTCCCTAATGAGTGTGTTTGCTCCCCTCTCTCTCTGAGTGTGTTCTCCCTAATGAGTGTGTTCTCTCCCTCTCTCTAATGAGTGTGTTCTCTCCCTCTCTCCCTAATGAGTGTTCTCTCCCTCTCTCTAATGAGTGTGTTCTCCCTCTCTCCCTAATGAGTGTTCTCTCTCTAATGAGTGTGTTCTCTCTAATGAGTGTGTTCTCTCCCTAATGAGTGTGTTCTCTCCCTCTCTCTCTAATGAGTGTGTTCTCTCCCTCTCTCTCTAATGTGTGTTCGCTCCCTAATGAGTGTGTTCTCTCCCTAATGAGTGTGTTCTCTCCCTCTCTCTCTAATGAGTGCGTTCTCTCCCTCTCTCTCTAATGAGTGCGTTCTCTCCCTCTCTCTCTAATGAGTGTGTTTGCTCCCTCTCTCCCTAATGAGTGTGTTCTCTCCCTAATGAGTGTGTTCTCTCCCTCTCTCCCTAATGAGTGTGTTCTCTCCCTCTCTCCCTAATGAGTGTGTTCTCTCCCTCTCTCTCTAATGAGTGTGTTCGCTCCCTCTCTCCCTAATGAGTGTTCTCTCTCTAATGAGTGTGTTCTCTCCTAATGAGTGTGTTCTCTCCTAATGAGTGTGTTTCTCTCCCTAATGAGTGTGTTCTCTCCCTCCCTCTCCCTAATGAGTGTGTTCTCTCCCTAATGAGTGTGTTCTCTCTCTCTCTAATGAGTGTGTTCTCTCCCTCTCTCTCTAATGAGTGCGTTCTCTCCCTCTCTCTCTAATGAGTGCGTTCTCTCCCTCTCTCTCTAATGAGTGTGTTTGCTCCCTCTCTCCCTAATGAGTGTGTTCTCTCCCTAATGAGTGTGTTCTCTCCCTCTCTCCCTAATGAGTGTGTTCTCTCCCTCTCTCCCTAATGAGTGTGTTCTCTCCCTCTCTCTCTAATGAGTGTGTTCGCTCCCTCTCTCCCTAATGAGTGTTCTCTCTCTAATGAGTGTGTTCTCTCTAATGAGTGTGTTCTCTCCCTCCTCTCCCTAATGAGTGTGTTCTCTCCTAATGAGTGTGTTCTCTCCCTAATGAGTGTGTTCTCTCCCTAATGAGTGTGTTCTCTCTCTCTAATGAGTGTGTTCTCTCCTCTCTCTCTAATGAGTGTATTCTCTCCTAATGAGTCTGTTCTCTCCTCTAATGAGTGTGTTCTCTCCCTAATGAGTGTGTTCTCTCTAATGAGTGTGTTCTCTCCCTCTCTCTAAGTGTGTTCTCTCCTAATGAGTGTGTTCTCTCCCCTAATGAGTGTGTTCTCTCCCTAATGAGTGTGTTCTCTCCCTCTCTCTAATGAGTGTGTTTGCTCCCTCTCTCCCTAATGAGTGTGTTCTCTCCCTAATGAGTGTGTTCTCTCCTCTCTCCCTAATGAGTGTGTTCTCTCCTCTCCCTAATGAGTGTGTTCTCTCCCTCTCTAATGAGTGTGTTCTCTCCCTCTCTCTAATGAGTGTGTTCTCTCCCTAATGAGTGTGTTCTCTCCCTCTCTCTAATGAGTGTGTTCTCTCCCTCTCTCTAATGAGTGTGTTCTCTCCCTAATGAGTGTGTTCTCTCCTAATGAGTGTGTTCTCTCCCTCTCTCTAATGAGTGTGTTCTCTCCCTCTCTAATGAGTGTGTTTCTCCCTCTCTCTAATGAGTGTGTTTGCTCCCTCTCTCTAATGAGTGTGTTCTCTCCCTAATGAGTGTGTTCTCTCCCTCTCTCCTAATGAGTGTGTTCTCTCCCTCTCTCTCTAATGAGTGTGTTCTCTCCCTCTCTCTAATGAGTGTGTTCTCCTCTCCCCTCTAATGAGTGTGTTCTCTCCTAATGAGTGTGTTCTCTCCCTCTCTCTCCTAATGAGTGTGTTCTCTCCTTCTCTCTCTAATGAGTGTGTTCTCTCCCTCTCTCTAATGAGTGTGTTCTCTCCTAATGAGTGTGTTCTCTCTCTAATGAGTGTGTTCTCTCCCTCTCTCCCTAATGAGTGTGTTCTCTCCCCCTCTCTCTAATGAGTGTGTTCTCTCTCTCTCTAATGAGTGTGTTCTCTCTAATGAGTGTGTTCTCTCCCTAATGAGTGTGTTCTCTCCCTAATGAGTGTGTTCTCTCTCCTAATGAGTGTGTTCTCTCCTAATGAGTGTGTCTCTCTAATGAGTGTGTTCTCTCTCCCTAATGAGTGTGTTCTCTCCCTAATGAGTGTGTTCTCTCTCTAATGAGTGTGTTCTCTCCTCTCTCTCTAATGAGTGTTTCTCTCTAATGAGTGTGTTCTAATCTCTAATGAGTGTGTTCTCTCCCTAATGAGTGTGTTCTCTCTCTCTAATGAGTGTGTTCTCTCCTCTCTCTCTAATGAGTGTGTGTTCTCTCCCTAATGAGTGTGTTCTCTCCCTCTCTAATGAGTGTGTTCTCTCCCTAATGAGTGTGTTCTCTCCCTCTCTCTCTAATGAGTGTGTTCTCTCCCTCTGAGTCTCTAATGAGTGTGTGTTCCCTAATCTCCCTCTTAGTGTGTTTCTCTAATGAGTGTGTTCTCTCCCTAATGAGTGTGTTCTCTCCCTCTCTCTCTAATGAGTGTGTTCTCTCCCTAATGAGTGTGTTCTCTCCCTGTTCTCTCTCTAATGAGTGTGTTCTCTCCTCTCACTCTAATGAGTGTGTTCTCTCCCTAATGAGTGTGTTCTCTCCTAATGAGTGTGTTCTCTCCTCTAATGAGTGTGTTCTCTCCTAATGAGTGTGTTCTCTCCTAATCTGAGTGTGTTCTCTCCTCTCTCTCTAATGAGTGTGTTCTCTCCCTAATGAGTGTCTCTCTCTAATGAGTGTGTTCTCTCCCTAATGAGTGTGTTCTCTCCCTAATGAGTGTGTTCTCTCCCTAATGAGTGTGTTCTCTCCCTAATGAGTGTGTTCTCTCCTCTAATGAGTGTGTTCTCTCCCTCTCTCTAATGAGTGTGTTCTCTCCCTCTGTGTTCTCTCCTAATGAGTGTGTTCTCTCCTCTCCTAATGAGTGTGTTCTCTCCCTCTCTCTAATGAGTGTGTTCTCTCTCTCTCTAATCTCTCCTAATGAGTGTGTTCTCTCCCTCTCTCTCTAATGAGTGTGTTCTCTCCTAATGAGTGTCTTCTCTCTCTAATGAGTGTGTTTTCTCCTCTCTCCCTAATGAGTGTGTTCTCTCCCCCTAATGAGTGTGTTCTCTCCCTCCCTCTCTCTAATGAGTGTTCTCTCCCTCTCTCTCTAATGAGTGTGTTCTGCTCTAATGAGAGTGTGTGAGTATCTCTCCCTAATGAGTGTGTTCTCTCCCTAATGAGTGTGTTCTCTCCTAATGAGTGTGTTCTCTCCCTAATGAGTGTGTTCTCTCCCTCTCTCTAATGAGTGTGTTCTCTCCCTCTCTCTAATGAGTGTGTTTGCTCCTCTCTCTAATGAGTGTGTTCTCTCCTAATGAGTGTGTTCTCTCCTCTCTCCCTAATGAGTGTGTTCTCCCTCTCTCCTCCCTAATGAGTGTGTTCTCTCCTCTCTCTCTAATGAGTGTGTTCTCTCTCTCTCTCCCTAATGAGTGTGTTCGAGTCCCCTAATGAGTGTGTTCTCTCCCTAATGAGTGTGTTCTCTCCCTCTGTGTTCTCTCTAATGAGTGTGTTCTCTCCTCTCTCTCTAATGAGTGTGTTCTCTCCTCTCTAATGAGTGTGTTTTCTAATGAGTGTGTTTGAGGTGTGTTCTCTCCTCTCTCTCCCTAATGAGTGTGTTCTCTCCCTCTCTCCTAATGAGTGTGTTCTCTCCCTCTCTCCCTAATGAGTGTGTTCTCTCCTCTCTCTAATGAGTGTGTTCTCTCCCTCTCCTAATGAGTGTGTTCTCTCTCTAATGAGTGTGTTCTCTCCTCTCTCCTAATGAGTGTGTTCTCTCCCTAATGAGTGTGTTCTCTCCCTAATGAGTGTGTTCTCTCTCTAATGAGTGTTCTCTCCCTGAGTGTGTTCTCTCCAATGAGTGTGTTCTCTCCTCTAATGAGTGTGTTCTCTCTCTCTCTAATGAGTGTGTTCTCTCCTCTGAGTGTGTTCTCTCTCTAATGAGTGCTTCTCTCCTCTCTAATGAGTGCTAATGAGTGTGTTTGCTCCCTCTCTCCTAATGAGTGTGTTCTCTCCTAATGAGTGTGTTCTCTCCTCTCTCCCTAATGAGTGTGTTCTCTCCCTCTCTCCCTAATGAGTGTGTTCTCTCCCTCTAATGAGTGTGTTCTCCCTCCTCTCCCTAATGAGTGTGTTCTCTCCCTAATGAGTGTGTTCTCTAATGAGTGTGTTCTCCCTAATGAGTGTGTTCTCTCCCCTAATGAGTGTGTTCTCTCCTAATGAGTGTGTTCTCTCCCTAATGAGTGTGTTCTCTCCCTAATGAGTGTGTTCTCTCCTAATGAGTGTGTTCTCTCTCTAATGAGTGTGTTCTCTCCTCTCTCTCTAATGAGTGTGTTCTCTCCCTAATGAGTGTGTTCTCTCCCTCTCTCCTAATGAGTGTGTTCCCTCTCCCCTAATGAGTGTGTTCTCTCTCTAATGAGTGTGTTCTCTCCCTAATGAGTGTTCTCTCTCTAATGAGTGTGTTCTTCCCTAATGAGTGTGTTCTCTCCCTAATGAGTGTGTTCTCTCCTAATGAGTGTGTTCTCTCCCTCTCTCTCTAATGAGTGTGTTCTCTCTCCCTCTCTCTCTAATGAGTGTGTTTGCTCCCTCTCTCCCTAATGAGTGTGTTTGCTCTCTCTCCTAATGAGTGTGTTCTCTCCCTAATGAGTGTGTTCTCTCCCTCTCTAATGAGTGTGTTCTCTCCTCTCTCCTAATGAGTGTGTTCTCTCCCTCTCTCTCTAATGAGTGTGTTCTCTCCTCTCTCCCTAATGAGTGTTCTCTCTCTAATGAGTGTGTTCTCTCCCTAATGAGTGTGTTCTCTCCTCTGAGTGTGTTCTCTCCCTAATGAGTGTGTTCTCTCCCCTCTCTCTAATGAGTGTGTTCTCTCCCTAATGAGTGTGTTCTCTCCTAATGAGTGTGTTCTCTCCCTCTCTCTCTAATGAGTGCTTTCTCTCCTCTCTCTAATGAGTGTGTTCTCTCCTCTCTCTCTAATGAGTGTGTTTGCTCCTCTCTCCCTAATGAGTGTGTTCTCTCCCTAATGAGTGTGTTCTCTCCCTCTCTCCCTAATGAGTGTGTTCTCTCCCTCTCTCCCTAATGAGTGTGTTCTCTCCCTCTCTCTCTAATGAGTGTGTTCTCTCCCTCTCTCCCTAATGAGTGTGTCTCTCTCTAATGAGTGTGTTCTCTCCTAATGAGTGTGTTCTCTCTCTAATGAGTGTGTTCTCTCCCTAATGAGTGTGTTCTCTCCTCTCTCTCCCTAATGAGTGTGTTCTCTCCCTCTCTCTCTAATGTGTGTTCGCTCCCTAATGAGTGTGTTCTCTCCTAATGAGTGTGTTCTCTCCTAATCTCTCTAATGAGTGTGTTCTCTCCTCTCTCTCCTATGAGTGTGTTCTCTCCCTCTAATGAGTGTGTCTCTCTCTAATGAGTGTGTTTGCTCCTCTCTCCCTAATGAGTGTGTTCTCTCCCTAATGAGTGTGTTCTCTCCCTCTCTCCCTAATGAGTGTGTTCTCTCCCTCTCTCCCTAATGAGTGTGTTCTCTCCCTCTGAGTCTAATGAGTGTGTTCTCCCTCTCTCCCTAATGAGTGTTTCTCTCTCTAATGAGTGTGTTCTCTCCCTAATGAGTGTGTTCTCTCCCTAATGAGTGTGTTCTCTCCCTAATGAGTGTGTTCTCTCCCTCTCTCTCTAATGAGTGTGTTCTCTCCTCTAATGAGTGTGTTCTCTCCTAATGAGTGTGTTCTCTCTAATGAGTGTGTTCTCTCTAATGAGTGTGTTCTCTCCTCTCTCTCTAATGAGTGTTCTCTCCCTCTCTCTCTAATGAGTGCGTTCTCTCCCTCTCTCTCTAATGAGTGTGTTTGCTCCCTCTCTCCTAATGAGTGTGTTCTCTCCTAATGAGTGTGTTCTCTCCCTCTCTCCCTAATGAGTGTGTTCTCTCCTCTCTCCCTAATGAGTGTGTTCTCTCCCTCTCTCTCTAATGAGTGTGTTCTCTCCTCTCTCCCTAATGAGTGTTCTCTCTCTAATGAGTGTGTTCTCTCTCTAATGAGTGTGTTCTCTCCCTAATGAGTGTGTTCTCTCCTAATGAGTGTGTTCTCTCTAATGAGTGTGTTCTCTCCTAATGAGTGTGTTCTCTCTAATGAGTGTGTTCTCTCCCTAATGAGTGTGTTCTCTCTCTCTAATGAGTGTGTTCTCTCCTCTCTCTCTAATGAGTGTGTTCTCTCCTAATGAGTCTGTTCTCTCCCTCTCTCTAATGAGTGTGTTCTCTCCCTAATGAGTGTGTTCTCTCTCTAATGAGTGTGTTCTCTCCCTCTCTCTCTAATGAGTGTGTTCTCTCCCTAATGAGTGTGTTCTCTCCCTCTCTCCCTAATGAGTGTGTTCTCTCCCTCTCTCTCTAATGAGTGTGTTCTCTCCCTCTCTCTCTAATGAGTGTATTCTCTCCCTAATGAGTCTGTTCTCTCCCTCTCTCTCTAATGAGTGTGTTCTCTCCTAATGAGTGTGTTCTCTCTCTAATGAGTGTGTTCTCTCCTCTCTCTAATGAGTGTGTTCTCTCTCTAATGAGTGTATTCTCTCCCTAATGAGTCTGTTCTCTCCCTCTCTCTCTAATGAGTGTATTCTCTCCCTAATGAGTGTGTTCTCTCTCTAATGAGTGTGTTCTCTCCCTAATGAGTGTGTTCTCTCCCTAATGAGTGTGTTCTCTCCCTCTCTCTCTAATGAGTGTGTTCTCTCCCTAATGAGTGTGTTCTCTCCCTAATGAGTGTGTTCTCTCCCTAATGAGTGTGTTCTCTCCCTAATGAGTGTGTTCTCTCTCCCTAATGAGTGTGTTCTCTCCCTAATGAGTGTGTTCTCTCCTCTCTCTCTAATGAGTGTGTTCTCTCCTCTCTCTCTAATGAGTGTGTTCTCTCCCTAATGAGTGTGTTCTCTCCTCTCAGTGTGTTTCTCTAATGAGTGTGTTCTCTCCTAATGAGTGTGTTCTCTCCCTCTCTCTCTAATGAGTGTGTTCTCTCCCTCTCTCTAATGAGTGTGTTCTCCCTAATGAGTGTGTTCTCTCCCTAATGAGTGTGTTCTCTCCCTCTCTCTAATGAGTGTGTTCTCTCCTCTCTCTCTAATGAGTGTGTTCTCTCCCTCTCTCTCTAATGAGTGTGTTTGCTCCCTCTCTCCTCTAATGAGTGTGTTCTCTCCCTAATGAGTGTGTTCTCTCCCTCTCTCCCTAATGAGTGTGTTCTCTCCCTCTCTCCCTAATGAGTGTGTTCTCTCCTCTCTCTCTAATGAGTGTGTTCTTCTCCCTAATGCTCCCTCTCTCCTGAGTGTTCTCTCTCTAATGAGTGTGTTCTCTCCCTCTCTCTCTAATGAGTGTGTTCTCTCCCTAATGAGTGTGTTCTCTCCCTCTCTCTCTAATGAGTGTGTTCTCTCCCTCTCTCCCTAATGAGTGTGTTCTCTCCCTCTCTCTCTAATGAGTGTGTTGGCTCTCTCCCTAATGAGTGTTCTCTCTCTAATGAGTGTGTTCTCTCCCTAATGAGTGTGTTCTCTCCCTAATGAGTGTGTTCTCTCCTAATGAGTGTGTTCTCTCCCTAATGAGTGTGTTCTCTCCCTAATGAGTGTGTTCTCTCTCTAATGAGTGTGTTCTCTCTAATGAGTGTGTTCTCTCTCTCTAATGAGTGTGTTCTCTCCTCTCTCTAATGAGTGTATTCTCTCCTAATGAGTGTGTTCTCTCCCTCTCTCTAATGAGTGTGTTCTCTCCTAATGAGTGTGTTCTCTCTCTAATGAGTGTGTTCTCTCCCTCTCTCTCTAATGAGAGTGTGTTCTCTCCTAATGAGTGTGTTCTCTCCCTAATGAGTGTGTTCTCTCCTCTCTCTAATGAGTGTGTTCTCTCCCTAATGAGTGTGTTCTCTCCTAATGAGTGTGTTCTCTCCTAATGAGTGTGTTCTCTCCCTAATGAGTGTGTTCTCTCCCTAATGAGTGTGTTCTCTCTCTCCCTAATGAGTGTGTTCTCTCCCTCTCTCTAATGAGTGTATTCTCTCCCTAATGAGTCTGTTCTCTCCCTCTCTCTAATGAGTGTGTTCTCTCCTAATGAGTGTGTTCTCTCTCTAATGAGTGTGTTCTCTCCCTCTGAGTCTCTAATGAGTGTGTTCTCTCCTAATGAGTGTGTTCTCTCCTAATGAGTGTGTTCTCTCCCTAATGAGTGTGTTCTCTCCCTCTCTCTCTAATGAGTGTGTTCTCTCCCTCTCTCTCTAATGAGTGTGTTCTCTCCCTCTCTCTCTAATGAGTGTATTCTCTCCCTAATGAGTCTGTTCTCTCCCTCTCTCTCTAATGAGTGTGTTCTCTCCCTAATGAGTGTGTTCTCTCTCTAATGAGTGTGTTCTCTCCTCTCTCTCTAATGAGTGTGTTCTCTCTCTAATGAGTGTATTCTCTCCCTAATGAGTCTGTTCTCTCCCTCTCTCTCTAATGAGTGTATTCTCTCCCTAATGAGTGTGTTCTCTCTCTAATGAGTGTGTTCTCTCCCTCTCTCTCTAATGAGTGTGTTCTCTCCCTAATGAGTGTGTTCTCTCTAATGAGTGTGTTCTCTCCTAATGAGTGTGTTCTCTCCCTAATGAGTGTGTTCTCTCCCTAATGAGTGTGTTCTCTCCTAATGAGTGTGTTCTCTCCCTAATGAGTGTGTGTCTCTCCCTAATGAGTGTGTTCTCTCTCTCTAATGAGTGTGTTCTCTCCTCTCTCTCTAATGAGTGTGTTCTCTCCCTAATGAGTGTGTTCTCTCCCTAATGAGTGTGTTCTCTCCCTCTCTAATGAGTGTTCTCTAATGAGTGTGTTCTCTCCCTAATGAGTGTGTTCTCTCTCTCTCTAATGAGTGTGTTCTCTCCCTCTCTCTAATGAGTGTGTTCTCTCCTAATGAGTGTGTTCTCTCCCTAATGAGTGTGTTCTCTCCTCTCTCTCTAATGAGTGTGTTCTCTCCCTAATGAGTGTGTTCTCTCCCTCTCTCTCTAATGAGTGTGTTCTCTCCTAATGAGTGTTTCTCTCCTAATGAGTGTGTTCTCTCCCTAATGAGTGTGTTCTCTCCTCTCTCCCTAATGAGTGTGTTCTCTCCCTCTCTCCTAATGAGTGTGTTCTCTCCCTAATCTCTAATGAGTGTGTTCGCTCCCTCTCTCCTAATGTGTTCTCTCTCTAATGAGTGTGTTCTCTCCTAATGAGTGTGTTATCTCTCTGCTTCTCTCTCTTCCTAATGAGTGTGTTCTCTCCTCTCTCTCTAATGAGTGTGTTCTCCCTCTCTCCTAATGTGTGTTCTCTCCCTAATGAGTGTGTTCTCTCCCTCTCCCTTTAATGAGTGTGTTCTCTCCCTCTCTCCCTAATGAGTGTGTTCTCTCCTCTCTCTCTAATGAGTGTGTTCGTTCTCTCCTCTCTCTCTAATGAGTGTGTTTGCTCCCTCTCTCCCTAATGAGTGTGTTCTCTCCTAATGAGTGTGTTCTCTCCCTCTCTCCTAATGAGTGTGTTCTCTCCCTCTCTCCCTAATGAGTGTGTTCTCTCCTCTCTCTCTAATGAGTGTGTTCTCCCTCCTAATGAGTGTGTTCTCCTAATGAGTGTTCTCTCTCTAATGAGTGTGTTCTCTCCTAATGAGTGTGTTCTCTCCTAATGAGTGTGTTCTCTCCTCTAATGAGTGTGTTCTCTCTCCTCTAATGAGTGTGTTCTCTCCCTAATGAGTGTGTTCTCTCCCTAATGAGTGTGTTCTCTCCCTCTCTCTCTAATGAGTGTGTTCTCTCCCTCTCTCTCTAATGAGTGTGTTCTCTCCCTCTCTCTAATGAGTGTGTTTGCTCCTCTCTCTCTCTAATGAGTGTGTTCTCTCCCTAATGAGTGTGTTCTCTCCTCTCTCCCTCTCCCTCTAATGAGTGTGTGTTCCCTAATGAGTGTGTTCTCTCCCTCTCTCCCTAATGAGTGTGTTCTCTCCCTCTCTCTCTAATGAGTGTGTTCTCTCCCTCTCTCCCTAATGAGTGTTTCTCTCTCTAATGAGTGTGTTCTCTCTCCCTAATGAGTGTGTTCTCTCCCTAATGAGTGTGTTCTCCCTAATGAGTGTGTTCTCCCTCTCTCTAATGAGTGTGTTCTCTCCTAATGAGTGTGTTCTCTCCCTAATGTGTGTTCTCTCCCTAATGAGTGTGTTCTCTCCTCTCTCTAATGAGTGTGTTCTCTCCTCTCTCTCTCTAATGAGTGTGTTCTCTCCCTCTCTCTCTAATGAGTGTGTTCTCTCCTCTCTCTCTAATGAGTGTGTTTGCTCCTAATGAGTGTTCTCTCCTAATGAGTGTGTTCTCTCCCTAATGAGTGTGTTCTCTCCTCTCTCTCCCTAATGAGTGTGTTCTCTCCTCTCTCCCTAATGAGTGTGTTCTCTCCCTCTCTCTCCTAATGAGTGTGTTCTCTCCCTCTCCCTAATGAGTGTTCTCTCTCTAATGAGTGTGTTCTCTCCTAATGAGTGTGTTCTCTCCTAATGAGTGTGTTCTCTCCCTAATGAGTGTGTTCTCTCCTCTCCCTAATGAGTGTGTCTTCCCTAATGAGTGTGTTCTCTCCCCTCTCTCTCTAATGAGTGTGTTCTCCCTAATGAGTGTGTCCCTCTCTCTAATGAGTGTGTTCTCTTCTCTCTCTAATGAGTGCTTCTTCCCTCTCTCTCTCTAATGAGTGTGTTCTCTCTCTCCCTAATGAGTGTGTTCTCTCCCTAATGAGTGTGTTCTCTCCCTCTCTCCCTAATGAGTGTGTTCTCTCCTCTCCCTAATGAGTGTGTTCTCTCCCTCTCTCTAATGAGTGTGTTCTCCCTCTCTCCCTAATGAGTGTTCTCTCTCCCTCTGAGTGTGTTCTCTAATGAGTGTGTTCTCTCCCTAATGAGTGTGTTCCTCTCTAATGAGTGTGTTCTCTCCCTCTCTCTAATGAGTGTTCGCTCCTAATGAGTGTGTTCTCCCTAATGAGTGTGTTCTCTCCTCTAATGAGTGTGTTCTCTCCCTAATGAGTGTGTTCTCTCTAATGAGTGTGTTCTCTCCCTCTCTCTAATGAGTGTGTTCTCTCCCTAATGAGTCTGTTCTTCCCTCTCCCTAATGAGTGTGTTCTCTCCCTAATGAGTGTGTTCTCTCTCTCTAATGAGTGTGTTCTCTCCTCTCCTAATGAGTGTGTTCTCTCCTAATGAGTGTGTTCTCTCCCTCTCTCCCTAATGAGTGTGAGTTGTTCTCTCCTCTCTCTCTAATGAGTGTGTTCTCTCCCTCTCTCTCTAATGAGTGTGTTCTCTCTCCTAATGAGTCTGTTCTCTCCCTCTCTCTCTAATGAGTGTGTTCTCTCCCTAATGAGTGTGTTCTCTCTCTAATGAGTGTGTTCTCTCCCTCTCTCTAATGAGTGTGTTCTCTCCCCTAATGAGTGTGTTCTCTCCCTAATGAGTGTGTTCTCTCCTCTCTCTAATGAGTGTATTCTCTCCCTAATGAGTGTGTTCTCTCCCCTCTAATGAGTGTGTTCTCTCCCTAATGAGTGTGTTCTCTCCCTAATGAGTGTGTTCTCTCCTCTCTCTAATGAGTGTGTTCTCTCTAATGAGTGTGTTCTCTCCCTAATGAGTGTGTTCTCTCCCTAATGAGTGTGTTCTCTCCTAATGAGTGTGTTCTCTCCCTAATGAGTGTGTTCTCTCCCAATGAGTGTGTTCTCTCCCTCTCTCTCTAATGAGTGTGTTCTCTCCCTCCTCTCTAATGAGTGTGTTCTCTCCCTAATGAGTGTGTTCTCTCCTCTCACTGAGTGTGTAATGAGTGTGTTCTCTCCCTAATGAGTGTGTTCTCTCCCTCTCTCTAATGAGTGTGTTCTCTCCCTCTCTCTAATGTGTGTTCTCTCCCTAATGAGTGTGTTTCTCCTCACTAATGAGTGTGTTCTCTCCCTCTCTCTCTAATGAGTGCGTTCTCTCCCTCTCTCTCTAATGAGTGCGTTCTCTCCCTCTCTCTCTAATGAGTGTGTTTGCTCCCTCTCTCCCTAATGAGTGTGTTCTCTCCCTAATGAGTGTGTTCTCTCCCTCTCTCCCTAATGAGTGTGTTCTCTCCCTCTCTCCCTAATGAGTGTGTTCTCTCCCTCTCTCTCTAATGAGTGTGTTCGCTCCCTCTCTCCCTAATGAGTGTTCTCTCTCTAATGAGTGTGTTCTCTCCCTCTCTCTCTAATGAGTGTGTTCTCTCCCTAATGAGTGTGTTCTCTCCCTCTCTCTCTAATGAGTGTGTTCTCTCCCTCTCTCCCTAATGAGTGTGTTCTCTCCTCTCTCTAATGAGTGTGTTCGTCCCTCTCTCCCTAATGAGTGTTCTCTCTCTCTCTAATGAGTGTGTTCTCTCCCTAATGAGTGTGTTCTCTCCCCTAATGAGTGTGTTCTCTCCCTAATGAGTGTGTTCTCTCCTAATGAGTGTGTTCTCTCCCTAATGAGTGTGTTCTCTCCCTAATGAGTGTGTTCTCTCCCCTAATGAGTGTGTTCTCTCTCTAATGAGTGTGTTCTCTCCCCTCTCTCTCTAATGAGTGTGTTCTCTCCCTAATGAGTCTGTTCTTCCCTCTCTCTAATGAGTGTGTCTCTCCTAATGAGTGTGTTCTCTCCCTAATGAGTGTGTTCTCTCCTAATGAGTGTGTTCTCTCCTCTCTCTCTAATGAGTGTGTTCTCTCCTAATGAGTGTGTTCTCTCCCCTAATGAGTGTGTTCTCTCCCTAATGAGTGTGTTCTCTCTCTCTCTAATGAGTGTGTTCTCTCCCTCTGTGTTCTCTCCCTAATGAGTGTGTTCTCTCCCTAATGAGTGTGTTCTCTCTAATGAGTGTGTTCTCTCCCTAATGAGTGTGTTCTCTCTCTCTTCTCTAATGAGTGTGTTCTCTCCCTCTAATGAGTGTGTTCTCTCCCTAATGAGTCTGTGTTCTCTCTCTCTCTAATGAGTGTGTTCTCTCCCTAATGAGTGTGTTCTCTCTCTCTCTAATGAGTGTGTTCTCTCCCTCCTCTCTCTAATGAGTGTGTTCTCTCCCTAATGAGTGTGTTCTCTCCCTAATGAGTGTGTTCTCTCCCTAATGAGTGTGTTCTCTCCTCTCTCTCTAATGAGTGTGTTCTCTAATGAGTGTATTCTCTCTAATGAGTGTGTTCTCTCCCTCTCTCTCTAATGAGTGTATTCTCTCCTAATGAGTGTGTTCTCTCCCTCTCTCTCTAATGAGTGTGTTCTCTCCCTAATGAGTGTGTTCTCTCTCTAATGAGTGTGTTCTCTCCTCTCTCTCTAATGAGTGTGTTCTCTCCTAATGAGTGTATTCTCTCCCCTAATGAGTGTGTTCTCTCCCTCTCTCTCTAATGAGTGTGTTCTCTCCCCTAATGAGTGTGTTCTCTCCCTAATGAGTGTGTTCTCTCCCTCTACCTAATGAGTGTGTTCTCTCTCTAATGAGTGTGTTTCTCTCTCTCTAATGAGTGTGTTCTCCCTCTCTCTAATGTGTTCCTAATGAGTGTGTTCTCTCCCTAATGAGTGTGTTCTCTCCCTAATGAGTGTGTTCTCTCTAATGAGTGTGTTCTCTCTCTAATTAGTGTGTTCTCTCTCTAATGAGTGTGTTCTCTCCTAATGAGTGTGTTCTCTCCCCTAATGAGTGTGTTCTCTCCCTCTCTCTCTAATGAGTGTGTTCTCTCCTCTCTCTCTAATGAGTGTGTTCTCTCTCTAATGAGTGTGTTCTCTCCTAATGAGTGTGTTCTTCCTCTCACTCTAATGAGTGTGTTCTCCCTCCCCTAATGAGTGTGTTCTCTCCTCTCTCTTCCTAATGAGTGTGTTCTCTCCTCTCTCTCTAATGTGTGTTCGCTCCCCTAATGAGTGTGTTCTCTCCTAATGAGTGTGTTCTCTCCCTCTCTCTCTAATGAGTGCGTTCTCTCCTCTCTCTCTAATGAGTGCGTTCCTCTCCCTCTCTCTCTAATGAGTGTGTTTGCTCCTCTCTCCCTAATGAGTGTGTTCTCTCCTAATGAGTGTGTTCTCTCCCTCTCTCCCTAATGAGTGTGTTCTCTCCCTCTCTCCCTAATGAGTGTGTTCTCTCCCTCTCTCTCTAATGAGTGTGTTCGCTCCTCTCCCTAATGAGTGTTTCTCTCTCTAATGAGTGTGTTCTCTCCCTAATGAGTGTGTTCTCTCCCTAATGAGTGTGTTCTCTCCCTAATGAGTGTGTTCTCTCTCTAATGAGTGTGTTCTCTCCTCTCTCTCTAATGAGTGTGTTCTCTCTAATGAGTGTGTTCTCTCTCCTAATGAGTGTGTTCTCTCTCCTCTAATGAGTGTGTGTTCTCTCCTAATGAGTGCGTTCTCTCCCTCTCCCTCTCTAATGAGTGTGTTCTCTCCCTCTCTCTCTAATGAGTGTGTTTGCTCCTCCCTAATGAGTGTTCTCCCTAATGAGTGTGAGTGTGTTCTCTCCTAATGAGTGTGTTCTCTCCTCTCTCCCCTAATGAGTGTGTTCTCTCCCTCTGAGTGTGTTCTCCCTAATGAGTGTGTTCTCTCCCTCTCTCTCTAATGAGTGTGTTCGCTCCCTCTCTCCCTAATGAGTGTTCTCTCTCTCTAATGAGTGTGTTCTCTCCCTAATGAGTGTGTTCTCTCCCTAATGAGTGTGTTCTCTCTCTCCCTAATGAGTGTGTTCTCTCCCTAATGAGTGTGTTCTCTCCCTAATGAGTGTGTTCTCTCCCTCCTCTAATGAGTGTGTTCTCTCCCTCTCTAATGAGTGTGTTCTCTCCCTCTCTCTCTAATGAGTGTATTCTCTCCTAATGAGTCTGTTCTCTCCCTCTCTCTAATGAGTGTGTTCTCTCCCTAATGAGTGTGTTCTCTCTCTAATGAGTGTGTTCTCTCCCTCTCTAATGAGTGTGTTCTCTCTAATGAGTGTATTCTCTCCCCTAATGAGTCTGTTCTCTCCCTCTCTAATGAGTGTGTTCTCTCCCTAATGAGTGTGTTCTCCTAATGAGTGTGTTCTCTCCCTCTCTCTCTAATGAGTGTGTTCTTCCTAATGAGTCCCCTAATGAGTGTGTTCTCTCCTCTCTCTCTCTTCCTAATGAGTGTGTTCTCTCCTAATGAGTGTGTTCTCTCCTAATTAGTGTTCTCCTAATGAGTGTGAGGTTTGCTCTCTTCCTAATGAGTGTGTTCTCTCCCTAATGAGTGTGTTCTTCCCTAATGAGTGTGTTCTCTCCCTAATGAGTGTTCTCTCTAATGAGTGTGTTCTCTCTCCTAATGAGTGTGTTCTCTCCCTAATGAGTGTGTTCTCTCCCTAATGAGTGTGTTCTCTCCTCTCTCATGTGTGTTCTCTAATGAGTGTGTTCTCTCCTAATGAGTGTGTTCTCTCCCTCTAATGAGTGCCTCTCTCTAATGAGTGTGTTCGAGTGTGTTTGCTCCCTAATGAGTGTGTTCTCTCCCTAATGAGTGTGTTCTCTCCTCTAATGAGTGTGTTCTCTCCCTCTCTCTAATGAGTGCTTTCTCTCCCTCCTCCCTAATGAGTGTTCTTTCTAATGAGTTGTTCTCTCCCTAATGAGTGAGTGTGTTCTCTTCCCTCCCCCTAATGAGTGTGTTCCCCTCTCCCCTAATGAGTGTGTTCTCTCCTCTCTCTCCCTCCTAATGAGTGTTCTCTCTAATGAGTGTGTTCTCTCCCTAATGAGTGTGTTCTCTCCCTCTCTCCCTAATGAGTGTGTTCTCTCCTCTCTCTCTAATGTGCCTTCCTAATGAGTGTGTTCTCTCCCCTCCTCTCTAATGAGTGTGCCCCTCTCCCTCTCTAATGAGTGTGTTCTCTCCCTCTCTCTCTCTAATGAGTGTGTTCTCTCCTCTCTCCCTAATGAGTGTGTTCTCTCCTAATGAGTGTTCTCTCCTCTCTCCCTAATGAGTGTGTTCTCTCCCCTAATGAGTGTGTGTCTCTCCCTCTCTCTCCTCTAATGAGTGTGTTCGCTCCCTCTCTTCCTCTCTAATGAGTGTGTTCTCTCCCTAATGAGTGTGTTCTCTCCCTAATGAGTGTGTTCTCTCCTAATGAGTGTGTTCTCTCCCTAATGAGTGTGTTCTCTCCCTAATGAGTGTTCTCTCCTAATGAGTGTGTTCTCTCTGAGCTAATGAGTGTGTTCTCTCCCTCTCTCTCTAATGAGTGTGTTCTCTCTCCCTAATGAGTGTGTTCTCTCCCCTCTAATGAGTGCGTTTCTCTCCCT
>NW_027038792.1:0-38287 GCF_034236695.1 Oncorhynchus nerka
CTGACCTCCCTTCACTCAACACATTCCAATCTTAACTGAACCCACCATATATACATTCCTCATAACCATTTAACTTCTGTTGTAGAAACCAGACTATGACATCCCCTTATGTCTCTCGTAAAACGGACGATTAACAATATTTAAAGTTTACAAATCTAAACCCATCAGTGGATTATAAAAAAAACAAAAAAACACTTTAATTCAATTAAGTTATGTGTTATATAGACAGGTTTAATCATAAACAACATGAAACAAAAACACTTTAATTCTCAGTCAAAAGCCAAATGAGAACAGTGGAAGGTTTTCTCTCCTGTGTGTGTTATAGTACTGTTATGTATTATATAGACAGGTTTAATCATAAACAACATGAAACAAAAAACACTTCATTCTCAGTCAAAGGCTAAATGAGAACAGTGGAAGGTTTTCTCTCCTGTGTGTGTTATAGTACTGTTATGTACAGGTTTAATCATAAACAACATGAAACAAAAAACACTTCATTCTCAGTCAAAAGCAAAATGAGAACAGTGGAAGGTTTTCTCTCCTGTGTGTGTTATAGTACTGTTATGTACAGGTTTAATCATAAACAACATGAAACAAAAAACACTTCATTCTCAGTCAAAGGCTAAATGAGAACAGTGGAAGGTTTTCTCTCCTGTGTGTGTTATAGTACTGTTATGTATTATATAGACAGGTTTAATCATAAACAACATGAAACAAAAAACACTTTAATTCTCAGTCAAAGGCTAAATGAGAACAGTGGAAGGTTTTCTCTCCTGTGTGTGTTATAGTACTGTTATGTATTATATAGACAGGTTTAATCATAAACAACATGAAACAAAAAACACTTCATTCTCAGTCAAAGGCTAAATGAGAACAGTGGAAGGTTTTCTCTCCTGTGTGTGTTATAGTACTGTTATGTACAGGTTTAATCATAAACAACATGAAACAAAAAACACTTTAATTCTCAGTCAAAAGCAAAATGAGTGGAAGGTTTTCTCTCCTGTGTGTGTTATAGTACAGTTATGTATTATATAGACAGGTTAAATCATAAACAACATGAAACAAAAACACTAATTCTCAGTTAAAAGCACAAGTCAGAACACAGCCTCTCTATTCTCTCATGTGATTTCAGGTCCTCTGACTGGGAAAATGTCTTTCCACACTGAGAGCAGTGGTATGTCTTCTCCTCCTGTGTATGTATTCTTTCATGCTTATTCAGATGTCTTAACCGGTTAAAACTCTTTTCACACAGGGAGCAGTGGTACGTTTTATCCCCTCCAGTGTGTGTCCTCTCATGCCGATTCAGGGCCCCTAACTTGATAAAACTCTTTCCACACAGGGAGCATTGGTAGGGTTTTTCTTGTCTGTGTCTCCTCTCGTGGTCTTTAAGGCTCCCTGAATGGCTAAAACTCTTTCCACACTGAGAGCATTGGTAGGGCTTTTCTCCTGTGTGTGTTCTTTTATGCTGTTTTAGGTTCCCCAGCTTGCTAAAACTATTTCCACACTGGGAGCATTGGTAGGGCTTTTCTCCCGTGTGTGTCCTCTCATGCGCCTTCAGGTCACCTAACTTCCTAAAACTATTTTCACAGTGGGAGCAGTGGTAAGGCTTCTCTCCAGAGTGTATTCTCTTATGCCCCCATAGGCTTCCTGCCCAGGTAAAAGTCATTCCACATTGAGAACAGCGGTAAGGCTTCTCTCCAGAGTGTTTTTTCTTATGCTGCTTCAGGGCCTTTAACCAGGGAAAACTCTTCCCACAGTGGGAGCACTGATGTCGTCTCGTTGGTTTGGGCGTCGCCGGGTCTGGTTTCCCTGAAGGACTCTTCCCGCTGTCATCATGAGAGTTTGGTCTCTCTCCTGCCAAAGACAAACAGATTTAGTTTAACAGAGACCGGAATGAAACCTCCACATAATACAACTGTCTTCCTATGAGGTTAAATCTGGACTAGATCCCTCAACAAAGGAGCATGTTAACCAGCAGCATACCACACTGCATCCCACTGCTGATTTGCCTCTGAAGCTAAGCAGGGTTGGTCCTGCTCGGTACCTGGATGGGAGATCCAGGTGCTGCTGGAAGTGGTGTTGGAGAGCCAGTAGGAGGCAGTCTTTCCTCTGGTCTAAAAATAAATATCCCAATTCCCCAGGGCAGTGATTGGGGACAGTCTTTTGGATGGGACGTCCTGACTCTCCGTGGTCACTAAAGATCCCATTGCACTTATCTTAAGTAAGTAGGGTAGTTAACCCCAGTGTCCTGGCTAAATTCCCAGCCTGGCCTTCATACCATCATGGTCAACCTAATCATCCCCAACTTCCAATTGGCTCATTCATCTCCTCTCCCCTGTCACTATTCCCTAGGTCGTTGCTGTAAACGAGTAAATGTGTTCTCAGTAAACATACCCGATAAAATAAAGGATACAAATAAATCACAGTGGCATATCCGTCACACTGATCCTCAACACAGGGGCCCCTCAGGGATGCGTGCTCAGTCCCCTCCTGTACTGATCCTCTTTCTGGGGGCCCTCAGGGATGCGTGCTCGGTCCCACACTCCTAACCTAGTCCTCCAAGCAGGCCCCTCGGGGATGCGTGCTCCAGTCCCCTCCTGTACTGATCCTCCAACATGGGGGCCCCTCAGGGATGCGTGCTCAGTCCCCTCCTGTACCCCGATCCTCAACATGGGGGCCCCTCAAGTGCGTGCTCCAGTCCCCTCCTGTACTGATCCTCCCTTTAGGGGCCCCCTCAGGGAGTCTCGTGCTCCAGTCCCCTCCTGTACTGATCCTCAACATGGGGCCCCTCAGAAGTACGTGCTCAGTCCCCCCTACTGATCCTCAACACAGGGCCCCTCAGGGGATGCGTGCTCAGTCCCCTCTGCACTGATCCTCAACACAGGGGCCCCTCGGGACCGTGCTCAGTCCCCTCCTGTACTCCATGTTCACTCATGACTGCACGGCCAGGCACGCTCCAACACCATCATTAAGTTTGCCGATGACACAACAGTGGTAGGCCTGATCGCCGACAACGGCCCGAGACAGGCTATGGGGGAGGAGATCAGAGACCTGGCCGTGTGGTGCCAGAACAGCAACCTCTCCTCAACGTGAGTCAAGACAAGGAGATGATTGTGGACTACAGAGGAAAAGAGGACCGAGCACTTTTAGGCCAACACTGTAAGTATCTGGATGTACATATAAACAATGGAAGGATATGAGGAGTTGCAGAGGCACATATTAGGAGTCTCAGAGCAGAGGCTATATTAAGAGTCAGAGCATGAGGCTATGTGGGTTTCAGACAGAGGCTATATTAAGGTCTCTCAGGCAGAGCTATATTAAGATCTCAGAGCAGAGGCTATATTAAGGTCTCAGAGCAGAGGCTATATTAAGGTCTCAGAGCAGAGGGCTATATTAAGGTCTCAGAGCAGAGGCTATATTAAGGTCTCAGGCAGAGCTATGTTAAGCTCTCAGAGCAGAGGCTATATTAAGGCCTCAGAGCAGAGGCTATATTAAGTCTCCCAGAGCAGAGGCTATCATTAAAGGTCTCAGAGCAGGGCTATATTAAGGTATCAGAGCAGAAGCTATATTAAGGTCTCAGAGCAGAGGCTATATTAAGCTCTCAGAGCAGAGGCTATATTAAGGCCTCAGAGCAGGGCTATATTAAGGTCTCAGGCAAGAGGCTATATTAGGTCTCAGAGCAGAGGCTATATTAAGGTATCAGAGCCAGAGGCTATATTAAAGGTCTCAGAGCAGAGGCTATATTAAAGGTCTCAGAGCAGAGGCTATATTAAGGTCTCAGAGCAGAGGCTATATTAAGGTCTCAGAGCAGAGGCTATATTAGGTCTCAGACCAGAGGCTATATTAAGGTCTCAGAGCAGAGGCTATATTAAGGTCTCAGAGCAGAGGCTATATTAGGTCTCAGAGCAGAGGCTATATTAAGGTCTCAGGCAGAGGCTATATTAAAGGTCTCAGAGCAGAGGCTATATTAAGGTCTCAGAGCAGAGGCTATATTAAAGGTCTCAAGAGCAGAAGCTATATTAAGGTCTCAGAGCAGAGGCTATATTAAGGTCTCAGAGCAGAGGCTATATTAAGGTCTCAGAGCAGAGGCTATATTAAGGTCTCAGAGCAGAGGCTATATTAAGGTCTCAGAGCAGAGGCTATATTAAGGTCTCAGAGCAGAGGCTATATTAAGGTCTCAGAGCAGAGGCTATATTAAGATCTCAGAGCAGAGGCTATATTAAGGTCTCAGAGCAGAGGCTATATTAAGATCTCAGAGCAGAGGCTATATTAGGTCTCAGAGCAGAGGCTATATTAAGATCTCAGAGCAGAGGCTATATTAAGGTCTCAGAGCAGAGGCTATATTAAGATCTCAGAGCAGAGGCTATATTAAGGTTTCAGAGCAGAGGCTATATTAAGGTCTCAGAGCAGAGGCTATATTAAGGTCTCAGAGCAGGCTATATTAGGGTCTCAGAGCAGAGAGGTTTCAGAGGCTATATTAAGGTCTCAGAGCAGAGGCTGTATTAAGGTCTCAGAGCAGAGGCTATATTAAAGATCTCAGAGCAGAGGCTATATTAAGGTCTCAGAGCAGAGGCTATATTAAGGTTTCAGAGCAGAGGCTATATTAAGATCTCAGGCAGAGGCTATATTAAAGGTCTCAGAGCAGAGGCTATATTAAGGTCTCAGAGCAGGGGCTATATTAAGGTCTGGAAGCAGAGGCTATATTAAGATCTCAGAGCAGAGGCTATATTAAGGTCTCAGAGCAGCTATATTAAGATCTCAGAGCAGAGGCTATATTAAGGTTTCAGAGCAGAGGCTATATTAAGGTCTCAGAGCAGAGGCTATATTAGGTCTCAGAGCAGAGGCTATATTAAGGTCTCAGAGCAGAGGCTATATTAAGGTCTCAGAGCAGAGGCTATAATGGAGTCTCAGAGCAGAGCTATATTAAAGATCTCAGAGCAGAGGCTATATTAAGGTCTCAGAGCAGAGGCTATATTAAGGTCTCAGAGCAGAGGCTATATTAAGATCTCAGGCAGAGGCTATATTAAGGTCTCAGAGCAGAGGCTATATTAAGGTCTCAGGCAGAGGCTATATTAAGGTCTAAGAGCAGAGGCTATATTAAGATCTCCAGGCAGAGGCTATATTAAGGTCTCAGGCAGAGGCTATATTAAGATCTCAGAGCAGAGCTATATTAAAGGTCTCAGAGCAGAGGCTATATTAAGGTCTCAGAGCAGAAGCTATGTCGGGTCTCAGAGCAAGGCTATATTAAGATCTCAGAGCGGAAACTTTCTGCTACAGATCTCAGAGCAGGAGCCATATTAGATCTCAGAGCAGGTACATATTAAGGTTTCCAAATAGAGGGCTATATTAGGTCTCAGAGCAGAGGCTATATTAGGTCTCAGGCAGAGAGAAGGCTATGTGAGTCTCAAACAGAGGCTATGTGGGGTCTCGGAAGCCCAGAGTGCTGATGTAGAGTCTCAGAGCAGAGGCTATATTGGGTCTCCCGAGCAGAGGCTATATTAAGGTTTCAGAGCAGAGGCTATATTAAGGGTCTCAGAGCAGAGGCTATATTAAGGTTTCAGAGCAGAGGCTATATTAAGATCTCAGAGCAGAGGCTATATTAAGGTTTCAGAGCAGAGGCTATATTAAGGTCTCAGAGCAGAGGCTATATTAAGGTTTCAGAGCAGAGGCTATATTAAGGTCTCAGAGCAGAGGCTATATTAAGGTCTCAGAGCAGAGGCTATATTAAGGTCTCAGAGCAGAGGCTATATTAAGATCTCAGAGCAGAGGCTATATTAAGGTCTCAGAGCAGAGGCTATATTAAGATCTCAGAGCAGAGGCTATATTAAGGTCTCAGAGCAGAGGCTATATTAAGGTCTCAGAGCAGAGGCTATATTAAGGTCTCAGAGCAGAGGCTATATTAAGGTCTCAGAGCAGAGGCTATATTAAGATCTCAGAGCAGAGGCTATATTAAGGTCTTAGAGCAGAGGCTATATTAAGATCTCAGAGCAGAGGTTATATTAAGGTCTCAGAGCAGAGGCTATATTAAGATCTCAGAGCAGAGGTTACTCTCAAAGTACTTAAGAAATCGCTGCTTGACAAGAGAAGCCACGGATGGAATATTTGAGCTTCTGAAGTTGAAGATGGGCCATAACATCACCGACCCAGTGAACATGCGAAGGTACCCGACTTCCACTTAAGAATAATAATACGCTTGGAGGGATGAGATGCTATGGCCTCTGATTGGGTGTTACAGAGAGGGATGAGAAGGCTATGGCCTCTGATTGGGTGTTACAGAGAGGGATGAGAAGGCTATGGCCTCTGATTGGGTGTTACAGAGAGTGAGCCCTTCGGGTGCTACCCAGAAAATAGCGACAGAGGTATCTGGGGAAATTTCCTTAGTGCCTCAAAGAACGAGGGGCAGAATGAACTAGTGTCAGACATGACCAGTAGAATGAACTAGTGTCAGACATGACCAGTAGAGGAACAGAATGAACTAGTGTCAGACATGACCAGTAGAGTAACAGAATGGACTAGTGTCAGACATGACCAGTAGAATGAACTAGTGTCAGACATGACCAGTAGAGGAACAGAATGAACTAGTGTCAGACATGACCAGTAGAGGAACAGAATGAACTAGTGTCAGACATGACCAGTAGAGTAACAGAATGAACTAGTGTCAGACATGACCAGTAGAGTAACAGAATGGACTAGTGTCAGACATGACCAGTAGAGTAACAGAATGAACTAGTGTCAGACATGACCAGTAGAGTAACAGAATGAACTAGTGTCAGACATGACCAGTAGAGTAACAGAATGAACTAGTGTCAGACATGACCAGTAGAGGAACAGAATGAACTAGTGTCAGACATGACCAGTAGAGTAACAGAATGAACTAGTGTCAGACATGACCAGTAGAGTAACAAAATGGAACTAGTGTCAGACATGACCAGTAGAATGAACTAGTGTCAGACATGACCAGTAGAGTAACAGAATGGACTAGTGTCAGACATGACCAGTAGAGTAACAGAATGGACTAGTGTCAGCCATGACCAGTAGAATGAACTAGTGTCAGACATGACCAGTAGAGTAACAGAATGAACTAGTGTCAGACATGACCAGTAGAGTAACAGAATGAACTAGTGTCAGACATGACCAGTAGAGGAACAGAATGAACTAGTGTCAGACATGACCAGTAGAGTAACAGATGAACTAGTGTCAGACATGACCAGTAGAATGAACTAGTGTCAGACATGACCAGTAGAATGAACTAGTGTCAGACATGACCAGTAGAGTAACAGAATGAACTAGTGTCAGACATGACCAGTAGAATGAACTAGTGTCAGACATGACCAGTAGAGTAACAGAAGGAACTAGTGTCAGACATGACCAGTGTCTACTGCATAATACTTTAAACTGTAGTAACCTGTGTCTAATGCAGAATACTTTAAACTGTAGTAACCAGTGTCTAATACAGAATACTTTAAACTGCAGTAACCTGTGTCTAATGCAGAATACTTTAAACTGTAGTAACCTGTGTCTAATGTAGAATACTTTAAACTGTAGTAACCCGTGTCTAATGCAGAATACTACTGCAGAATACTTTAAACTGCAGTAACCTGTGTCTAATGTAGAATACTTTAAACTGTAGTAACCCGTGTCTAATGCAGAATACTACTGCATAATACTTTAAACTGCAGTAACCTGTGTCTAATGTAGAATACTTTAAACTGTAGTAACCTGTGTCTAATGCAGAATACTCCTGCAGAATACTTTAAACTGCAGTAACCTGTGTCTAATGTAGAATACTTTAAACTGCAGTAACCTGTGTCTAATGTAGAATACTTTAAACTGCAGTAACCTGTGTCTAATGTAGAATACTTTAAACTGTAGTAACCCGTGTCTAATGCAGAATACTAATGCAGAATACTTTAAACTGCAGTAACCTGTGTCTAATGCAGAATACTTTAAACTGTAGTAACTGCCTACAGGCAGAAACTTAAACAAGAGGCTCCCACGCTGAGGTCTGTCCAACGCTGGTCAGACCAAGCTGACTCCACACTCCAAGACTGCTTCCATCACGTGGACTGGGACATGTTTCGTATTGCGTCAGATAAAAATATTGACGAATACGCTGATTCGGTGTGCGAGTTCATTAGAACGTGCGTTGAAGATGTCGTTCCCATAGCAACAATAAAAACATTCCCTAACCAGAAACCGTGGATTGATGGCAGCATTCGCGTGAAACTGAAAGCGCAAACCACTGCTTTTAATCAGGGCAAGGTGTCTGGCAACATGACCAAATACAAACAGTGCAGCTATTCCCTCCGCAAGGCTATTAAACAAACTAAGCGTCAGTACAGAGACAAAGTAGAATCTCAATTCAACGGCTCAGACACACGAGGCATGTGGCAGGGTCTACAGTCAATCACGGACTACAAGAAGAAACCCAGCCCAGTCACGGACCAGGATGTCTTGCTCCCAGGCAGACTAAATAACTTTTTTGCCCGCTTTGAGGACAATACAGTGCCACTGACACGGCCTGCAATGAAAACATGCGGTCTCTCCTTCACTGCAGCCGAGGTGAGTAAGACATTTAAACGTGTTAACCCTCGCAAGGCTGCAGGCCCAGACGGCATCCCCAGCCGCGCCCTCAGAGCATGCGCAGACCAGCTGGCCGGTGTGTTTACGGACATATTCAATCAATCCCTATACCAGTCTGCTGTTCCCACATGCTTCAAGAGGGCCACCATTGTTCCTGTTCCCAAGAAAGCTAAGGTAACTGAGCTAAACGACTACCGCCCCGTAGCACTCACTTCCGTCATCATGAAGTGCTTTGAGAGACTAGTCAAGGACCATATCACCTCCACCCTACCTGACACCCTAGACCCACTCCAATTTGCTTACCGCCCAAATAGGTCCACAGACGATGCAATCTCAACCACACTGCACACTGCCCTAACCCACCTGGACAAGAGGAATACCTATGTGAGAATGCTGTTCATCGACTACAGCTCGGCATTCAACACCATAGTACCCTCCAAGCTCGTCATCAAGCTCGAGACCCTGGGTCTCGACCCCGCCCTGTGCAACTGGGTACTGGACTTCCTGACGGGCCGCCCCCAGGTGGTGAGGGTAGGCAACAACATCTCCTCCCCGCTGATCCTCAACACGGGGGCCCCACAAGGGTGCGTTCTGAGCCCTCTCCTGTACTCCCTGTTCACCCACGACTGCGTGGACACGCACGCCTCCAACTCAATCATCAAGTTTGCGGACGACACAACAGTGGTAGGCTTGATTACCAACAACGACGAGACGGCCTACAGGGAGGAGGTGAGGGCCCTCGGAGTGTGGTGTCAGGAAAATAACCTCACACTCAACGTCAACAAAACTAAGGAGATGATTGTGGACTTCAGGAAACAGCAGAGGGAACACCCCCTATCCACATCGATGGAACAGTAGTGGAGAGGGTAGCAAGTTTTAAGTTCCTCGGCATACACATCACAGACAAACTGAATTGGTCCACTCACACTGACAGCGTCGTGAAGAAGGCGCAGCAGCGCCTCTTCAACCTCAGGAGGCTGAAGAAATTCGGCTTGTCACCAAAAGCACTCACAAACTTCTACAGATGCACAATCGAGAGCATCCTGGCGGGCTGTATCACCGCCTGGTACGGCAACTGCTCCGCCCTCAACCGTAAGGCTCTCCAGAGGGTAGTGAGGTCTGCACAACGCATCACCGGGGGCAAACTACCTTCCCTCCAGGACACCTACACCACCCGATGTTACAGGAAGGCCATAAAGATCATCAAGGACATCAACCACCCGAACCACTGCCTGTTCACCCCGCTATCATCCAGAAGGCGAGGTCAGTACAGGTGCATCAAAGCTGGGGCCGAGAGACTGAAAAACAGCTTCTATCTCAAGGCCATCAGACTGTTAAACAGCCACCACTAACATTGAGTGGCTGCTGCCAACACACTGTCATTGACACTGACCCAACTCCAGCCACTTTAATAATGGGAATTGATGGGAAATGATGTAAATATATCACTAGCCACTTTAAACAATGCTACCTTATATAATGTTACTTACCCTACATTATTCATCTCATATGCATACGTATATACTGTACTCTACATCATCGACTGCATCCTTATGTAATACATGTATCACTAGCCACTTTAACTATGCCACTTTGTTTACTTTGTCTACATACTCATCTCATATGTATATACTGTACTCGATACCATCTACTGTATGCTGCTCTGTACCATCACTCATTCATATATCCTTATGTACATATTCTTTATCCCCTTACACTGTGTATAAGATAGTAGTTTTGGAATTGTTAGTTAGATTACTTGTTGGTTATCACTGCATTGTCGGAACTAGAAGCACAAGCATTTCGCTACACTCGCATTAACATCTGCTAACCATGTGTATGTGACAAATAAAATTTGATTTGATTTGATTTGAACCCGTGTCTAATGCAGAATACTAATGCAGAATACTTTAAACTGTAGTAACCCGTGTCTAATGCAGAATACTTTAAACTGCAGTAACCTGTGTCTAATGCAGAATACTTTAAACTGTAGTAACCCGTGTCTAATGCAGAATACTAATGCAGAATACTTTAAACTGTAGTAACCCGTGTCTAATGCAGAATACTAATGCAGAATACTTTAAACTGTAGTAACCCGTGTCTAATGCAGAATACTTTAAACTGCAGTAACCTGTGTCTAATGCAGAATACTTTAAACTGTAGTAACCTGTGTCTAATGTAGAATACTTTAAACTGTAGTAACCTGTGTCTAATGTAGAATACTCCTGCAGAATACTTTAAACTGTAGTAACCCGTGTCTAATGTAGAATACTCCTGCAGAATACTTTAAACTGTAGTAACCCGTGTCTAATGTAGAATACTCCTGCAGAATACTTTAAACTGTAGTAACCCGTGTCTAATGTAGAATCCTCCTGCAGAATACTTTAAACTGTAGTAACCCGTGTCTAATGTAGAATACTCCTGCAGAATACTTTAAACTGTAGTAACCTGTGTCTAATGCAGAATACTTTAAACTGTAGTAACCTGTGTCTAATGCAGAATACTTTAAACTGTAGTAACCTGTGTCTAATGCAGAATACTTTAAACTGTAGTAACCCGTGTCTAATGCAGAATACTAATGCAGAATACTTTAAACTGCAGTAACCTGTGTCTAATGCAGAATACTTTAAACTGTAGTAACCCGTGTCTAATGTAGAATACTACTGCAGAATACTTTAAACTGTAGTAACCCGTGTCTACTGCAGAATACTACTGCAGAATACTTTAAACTGTAGTAACCCGTGTCTAATGTAGAATACTAATGTAGAATACTTTAAACTGCAGTAACCTGTGTCTAATGCAGAATACTTTAAACTGCAGTAACCTGTGTCTAATGCAGAATACTTTAAACTGCAGTAACCTGTGTCTAATGTAGAATACTTTAAACTGCAGTAACCTGTGTCTAATGTAGAATACTAATGTAGAATACTTTAAACTGCAGTAACCCGTGTCTACTGCAGAATACTACTGCAGAATACTTTCAACTGTAGTAACTCGTGTCTAATGCAGAATACTAATGCAGAATACTTTAAACTGTAGTAACCCGTGTCTAATGTAGAATACTTTAAACTGTAGTAACCTGTGTCTAATGTAGAATACTCCTGCAGAATACTTTAAACTGTAGTAACCCGTGTCTAATGCAGAATACTCCTGCAGAATACTTTAAACTGTAGTAACCCGTGTCTAATGTAGAATACTACTGCAGAATACTTTAAACTGCAGTAACCTGTGTCTAATGCAGAATACTTTAAACTGTAGTAACCTGTGTCTAATGCAGAATACTTTAAACTGTAGTAACCTGTGTCTAATGCAGAATACTTTAAACTGTAGTAACCCGTGTCTAATGTAGAATACTACTGTAGAATACTTTAAACTGTAGTAACCCGTGTCTAATGTAGAATACTACTGTAGAATACTTTAAACTGTAGTAACCCGTGTCTAATGCAGAATACTAATGCAGAATACTTTAAACTGTAGTAACCCGTGTCTAATGCAGAATACTTTAAACTGTAGTAACCTGTGTCTAATGCAGAATACTTTAAACTGTAGTAACCTGTGTCTAATGCAGAATACTTTAAACTGTAGTAACCTGTGTCTAATGCAGAATACTTTAAACTGTAGTAACCTGTGTCTAATGCAGAATACTTTAAACTGTAGTAACCCGTGTCTAATGCAGAATACTAATGCAGAATACTTTAAACTGTAGTAACCCGTGTCTAATGCAGAATACTAATGCAGAATACTTTAAACTGTAGTAACCCGTGTCTAATGCAGAATACTAATGCAGAATACTTTAAACTGTAGTAACCCGTGTCTACTGCAGAATACTACTGCAGAATACTTTAAACTGTAGTAACTCGTGTCTAATGCAGAATACTAATGCAGAATACTTTAAACTGTAGTAACCTGTGTCTAATGTAGAATACTCCTGCAGAATACTTTAAACTGTAGTAACCCGTGTCTAATGTAGAATACTCCTGCAGAATACTTTAAACTGTAGTAACCCGTGTCTAATGTAGAATACTCCTGCAGAATACTTTAAACTGTAGTAACCCGTGTCTAATGTAGAATACTCCTGCAGAATACTTTAAACTGTAGTAACCCGTGTCTAATGTAGAATACTCCTGCAGAATACTTTAAACTGTAGTAACCTGTGTCTAATGCAGAATACTTTAAACTGTAGTAACCCGTGTCTAATGCAGAATACTAATGCAGAATACTTTAAACTGCAGTAACCTGTGTCTAATGCAGAATACTTTAAACTGTAGTAACCCGTGTCTAATGTAGAATACTACTGCAGAATACTTTAAACTGTAGTAACCCGTGTCTACTGCAGAATACTACTGCAGAATACTTTAAACTGTAGTAACCCGTGTCTAATGTAGAATACTACTGCAGAATACTTTAAACTGCGGTAACCTGTGTCTACTGCAGAATACTTTAAACTGCAGTAACCTGTGTCTACTACAGAATACTTTAAACTGTAGTAACCTGTGTCTAATGCAGAATGCTTTAAACTGTAGTAACCCGTGTCTAATGTAGAGATACTACTGCAGAATACTTTAAACTGTAGTAACCGGTGTCTAATGCAGAATACTTTAAACTGTAGTAACCTGTGTCTAATATGCAGAATACTTTAAACTGTAGTAACCCGTGTCTAATGCAGAATACTAATGCAGAATACTTTAAACTGTAGTAACCCGTGTCTAATGCAGAATACTTTAAACTGCAGTAACCCGTGTCTAATGCAGAATACTTTAAACTGCAGTAACCTGTGTCTACTGCAGAATACTTCCAAACTGTAGTAACCTGTGTCTAATGCAGAATACTTTAAACTGTAGTAACCCGTGTCTAATGTAGAATACTACTGCAGAGACTGCTAAACTGTAGTAACCTGTGTCTAATGCAGAATACTAATGCAGAATACTTTAAAACTGTAGTAACCCGTGTCTAATGCAGTCTAATGCAGAATACTTTAAACTGCAGTAACCCGTGTCTAATGCAGAATACTTTAAAATGCAGATACTACTGCAGAATACTTTAAACTGCAGTAACCTGTGTCTAATGCTACTGCAGAATACTTTAAACTGTAGTAACCTGTGTCTAATGTAGAATACTACTGCAGAATACTTTAAACTGTAGTAACCCGTGTCTAATGTAGAATACTACTGCAGAATACTTTAAACCCAGTGTCTAATGCAGAATACTTTAAACTGTGGTAACCTGTGTCTAATGCAGAATACTAAACTGCAGTAACCCGTGTCTAACAGAATACTACTGCAGAAACTTTAAACTGTAGTAACCCGATGTCTAATGCAGAATACTAATGCAGAATACTTTAAACTGCAGTAACCCGTGTCTAATGCAGAATACTTTAAACTGTAGTAACCCGTGTCTAATGTAGAATACTACTGCAGAATACTTTAAACTGTAGTAACCTGTGTCTAATGCAGAATACTCCTGCAGAATACTTTAAACTGTAGTAACCCGTGTCTAATGTAGAATACTACTGTAGAATACTTTAAACTGTAGTAACCCGTGTCTAATGTAGAATACTACTGCAGAATACTTTAAACTGTAGTAACCCGTGTCTAATGTAGAATACTACTGTAGAATACTTTAAACTGTAGTAACCCGTGTCTAATGCAGAATACTTTAAACTGCAGTAACCTGTGTCTAATGTAGAATACTTTAAACTGTAGTAACCTGTGTCTAATGTAGAATACTTTAAACTGCAGTAACCCGTGTCTAATGCAGAATACTACTGCAGAATACTTTAAACTGCAGTCCCTTTACATAGGGATCCAGGTTCAGACATTCATAGAAATGTGTCCCTTTACATAGGGATCCAGGTTCAGACATTCATCAAGCCAGCTGGTGGGTGGGAGAGATGGGAAAGAGGGGAATATTTTTCTTGTAAAGTTAGGAATCTGCAGGTACCTGAAGAAGGTTGTCTGGGGTGTACTGTGAATCTGTTGGTACCTGAAGATGTGGGGTTTGGGGTGTACTGTGAATCTGTTGGTACCTGAAGATGTGGGGTTTGGGGTTTACTGTGAATCTGTTGGTACCTGAAGATGTGGGTTTTGGGTTTACTGTGAATCTGTTGCTACCTGAAGATGTGTGGTTTGGGGTTTACTGTGAATCTGTTGGTACCTGAAGATGTGGGGTTTGGGGTTTACTGTGAATCTGTTGGTACCTGAAGATGTGGGGTTTGGGTTTACTGTGAATCTGTTGGTACCTGAAGAAGTGTATCTGGGGTGTACTGTGAATCTGTTGCTACCTGAAGAAGTGTATCTGGGGTGTACTGTGAATCTGTTGGTACCTGAAGATGTGGGGTTTGGGTTTACTGTGAATCTGTTGGTACCTGAAGAAGTGTATCTGGGGTGTACTGTGAATCTGTTGGTACCTGAAGATGTGTATCTGGGGTGTACTGTGAATCTGTTGGTACCTGAAGATGTGTATCTGGGGTGTACTGTGAATCTGTTGCTACCTGAAGATGTGGGGGTTGGGGTGTACTGTGAATCTGTTGGTACCTGAAGAAGTGTATCTGGGGTGTACTGGGAATCTGTTGGTACCTGAAGATGTGGGGTTTGGGGTGTACTGTGAATATGTTGGTACCTGAAGATGTGTATCTGGGGTGTACTGTGAATCTGTTGGTACCTGAAGATGTGGGGTTTGGGGTGTACTGGGAATCTGTTGGTACCTGAAGATGTGGGGTTTGGGGTGTACTGGGAATCTGTTGGTACATGAAGATGTGGGGTTTGGGGTGTACTGGGAATCTGTTGGTACCTGAAGATGTGTATCTGGGGTGTACTGGGAATCTGTTGGTACCTGAAGAAGTGTATCTGGGGTGTACTGTGAATCTGTTGGTACCTGAAGAAGTGTATCTGGGGTGTACTGGGAATCTGCAGGTACCTGAAGATGTGTATCTGGGGTGTACTGGGAATCTGTTGGTACCTGAAGATGTGGGGTTTGGGGTGTACTGTGAATCTGTTGGTACCTGAAGAAGTGTATCTGGGGTGTACTGTGAATCTGTTGGTACCTGAAGATGTGGGGTTTGGGGTGTACTGTGAATCTGTTGGTACCTGAAGAAGTGTATCTGGGGTGTACTGTGAATCTGTTGGTACCTGAAGATGTGGGGTTTGGGGTGTACTGTGAATCTGTTGGTACCTGAAGATGTGTATCTGTGGTTTACTGTGAATCTGTTGGTACCTGAAGAAGGTTGTCTGGGGTGTACTGTGAATCTGTTGGTACCTGAAGATGTGTATCTGGGGTGTACTGTGAATCTGTTGGTACCTGAAGAAGTGTATCTGGGGTGTACTGTGAATCTGTTGGTACCTGAAGATGTGTATCTGGGGTTTACTGTGAATCTGTTGCTACCTGAAAGATGTGTATCTGGGGTGTACTGTGAATCTGTTGGTACCTGAAGATGTGTATCTGGGAGTTTACTGTGAATCTGTTGGTACCTGAAGAAGGTTGTCTGGTGTACTGTGAATCTCTAACTGAATGTTCAAAGGAGGTAAATATACGGTCATGGAAAAGGTATTTTACACTCTTCAAGTGAAATCAAGTCAAATTTATTTATATAGCCCTTCGTACATCAGCTGATATCTCAAAGTGCTGTACAGAAACCCAGCCTAAAGCCCAAACAGCAAGCAATGCAGGTGTAAATGCAGTCCTTTCTGAAACCATAGCTGGAAGCCTGTGTCTATGAGGAAGGGTGTGAAGAGTCTCTCTGAAACCATAGCTGGAAGCCTGTCTATGAGGAAGGGTGTGAAAGAGTCCTCTCTGAAACCATAGCTGGAAGCCTGTGTCTATGAGGAAGGGCGTGAAGAGTCTCTCTGAAACCATAACTGGAAGCCTGTGTCTGAGGGAAGGGCGTGAAGAGTCCTCTCTGAAACCATAGCTGGAAGCCTGTCTCTATGAGGAAGGGCGTGAGTCCTCTCTGTCTGGAAGCCTCTGGGAGAACCATAGCTGGAAGCCTGTGTCTATGAGGAAGGGTGTGAAGAGTCCTCTCACAAACCATAGCTGGAAGCCTGTGTCTATGAGGAAGGGTGTAGAGAGTCCTCTGAAACCATAGCTGGAAGCCTGTGTCTGAGGAAGGGCGTGAAGAGTCCTCTCTGAAACCATAGCTGGAAGCCTGTGTCTATGAGGAAGGGTGTGAAGAGTCCTCTCTGAAACCATAGCTGGAAGCCTGTGTCTATGAGGAAGGGCGTGAAGAGTCTCTCTCTGAAACCATAGCTGGAAGCCTGTGTCTATGAGGAAGGAAGTCCTCTCTGGAAACCATAGCACAAGTCCTCTATGGGGAAGGGCGCAAGAGGAAACCATAGCTGGAAGCCTGTGTCTATGAGGAAGGGTGTGAAGAGTCCTCTCTGAAACCATAGCTGGAAGCCTGTGTCTATGAGGAAGGGCGTGAAGAGTCCTCTCTGAAACCATAGCTGGAAGCCTGTGTCTATGAGGAAGGGGCGTGAAGAGTCCTCTCTGAAACCATAGCTGGAAGCCTGTGTCTATGAGGAAGGGGGCGTGAAGAGTCCTCTCTGAAACCAATAGCTGGACGCCTGTGTCTATGAGGAAGGGGGTGTGAAGAGTCCTCTGAAACCATAGCTGGAAGCCTGTGTCTATGAGGAAGGGCATGAAGAGTCCTCTCTGAAACCATAGCTGGAAGCCCGTGTCTATGAGGAAGGGCGTGAAGAGTCCTCTCTGAAACCATAGCTGGAAGCCTGTGTCTATGAGGAAGGGCATGAAGAGTCCTCTCTGAAACCATAACCTGTGTCTATGAGGAAGGGCATGAAGAGTCCTCTCTGAAACCATAGCTGGAAACCTGTGTCTATGAGGTGTGAAGAGTGGGTTGGAAATAAAAGGCATGGAAGGATAGCTTGTCTATGTCCGACGTGGATCCCTAAACTGAGACCTGTTAGACTTTTCACAATAGGAGTTGATTGAGTGGTATTGTTTACTCAATGGTAGGGGCACAGACTAAGGAGACCAGGGATGGTAGTGGCACAGACTAAAGGAGACCAGGGATGGTAGGGGCACAGACTAAGGAACCAGTGGATGGTAGCACAGACTAAGAGACCAGGGATGGTAGGGCACAGACTAAAGGAGGCCAGGGATGGTAGGGGCACAGACTAAGGAGACCAGGGACAGTAGTGGCACAGACTAAGGAGACCAGGGATTAGTAGTGGCACAGACTAAGGAGACCAGGGATGAAAAAGTAACAGACTAAGGAGACCAGGGATAGTAGTGGCAGACTAAGGAGACCAGGATGGTAGTGGCAGACTAAGGAGACCAGGGATGGTAGGGGCAGACTAAGAGACCAGGGATGGTAGTATGGCACAGACTAAAGGACCAGGGGATAGTAGTGGCAGACTAAGGAGACCAGGGATGGTAGTGGCACAGACTAAGGAGACCAGGGATGGTAGTGGCACAGACAAGGAGACCAGGGAGGTAGTGGCAGACTAAAGGACCAGGGATGGTAAAGGCACAGACTAAGGAGACCAGGGGATGGTAGGGCAGACTAAGGAGACCAGGGATGGTAGGGGCACAGACTAAATGAGACCAGGATGGTAGGGCAGACTAAGGAGACCAGGATGAGAGGGGCACAGACTAAGGAGACCAGGGATGCAGTAGCAGACTAAGGGGACCAGGGATGGTAGGGGCACAAAACTAAGGAGACCAGGGATGGTAGGGGCAGGCTAAGGAGACCAGGGACAGTGGCACAGACTAAGGAGACCAGGATGGGCACAGACTAAGGAGACCAGGGATGGTAGGGGCACAGACTAAGGAGACCGACTTAGTGGATGGTAGGGGCACAGACTAAGGAGACCAGGGATGGTAGGGGCAGACTAAGGAGACCAGGGATGGGCAGGGGCACAGACCAAGGAGACCAGGATGATAGGGCAGATGAGGAGCAGGGATGGTAAGGCCTAGAACTAAGGAGACCAGGGATGGTAGGGGGCAGACTAAGGAGACCAGGGATGGGGCATGACTAAGGAGACCAGGGATGGTAGGGGCACAGACTAAGGAGACCAGGGATGGTAGGGGTGGTGCAGGACCAGGGATGGTAGGGGCACAGACTAAGAGACCAGGGATGTGAGTAGCAGACTAAGGGGACCAAGGGATGGACAGAGGCACAGACTAAGGAGACCAGGGATGGTGAGCACAGACTCATGAGACCAGGGGATGTTTGTAGTCCTGAACACACTATGAACGCTCCTAGGTCAGTGATGTTTGACAAGAGCATATATAGAGTTTTAATGTAAAACCCAAATACTTGTGAATTTACTAGTACAGTAGTAATGGAGTTCCGCAGTGGTCATTGTCTGAGCTATATATATATTGCAGTGTAAAACCGAGGGACCCTCCTTCTGTCTATTACTGGTGTGTGTAATGGAGGACGAGGGTCTCTCCTTTCTGTCTTCCTTTCCTATAGGTTAGTAAAGAGGTAACATGTGAATATGATTGGAGGCCTAAGAACAGTCTTAGCCGTGGTATATTGGTCATATCTCCTTATTGCTGTTATAAACTGGTTATCAACGTAAAGCAGTAAAAATAAATGGTCATACTCTGTGGTATATGGGCCCTCATTCTTAAATCATACTCCTGTCTCTGGAAGTTTTATGGGCCTCTATACTCCTACTCCTGGGTTAGTAAAGATAATTAATATGAGGGTTGGATTGTATTTTATCTAGACAGGAAGATTACAGTTTAATGTGGCATACTGGTCATTTATCTTGGACAGGGAAGATAACCCTGACGTGGCTTATTGTATTATAAACTGGTTATCAAACGTATTTAAAGCAGGAAAAAAAATTAATGTCTTGTTACTGTGGTATATGGGCCTCATTGGATAGGAAATAACCTAAATATACTCCCCTACGTATTTATCTAGACAGGGAAGATTACAGTTAATGCTCTATACTCACGTGCCCCCTACGTATTTATCTGTGCACAGTTTAATGTGGCTCTATAGATTTATCTAGACAGGGAAGATAACAGTTTAATGTGTCTATACTCCCTACGTATTTATCTGGCAGTTTAATGTGGCTCTATACTCCCCTACCCAGCATGTTCCAGCATGTTAGATTGAGATCAAATGTTTCCATATGAGACAGTACAGAACGTCACCTTTTTTTTAAAATCACACATTAGTTCAACAACTGCAGAGTTTCTGGCCGTGTTTTTAAGACAGTACTCACGGGGTGTTAATCAGATCTTCAGTCTCCTCTTCATCTCTCCAAGCGTCTTCCTCCTCTTTTATTGGGATAGCCTCCTCTTCCACTCCAAAAGGTTCTTCCTCTTCTTTCAATGTGATACTGATAGCCTCCTCTTTCATTCTGAAAGCTTCTTCCTCTCCTTTTACTGAAACATCCTCCCCTCTTCTTTCACGACAATGTTCAGCCACAGACCCTCTTTCTCCGTCCAGTAGACCTCTTCTTTAGCAGGGGGAGTAGTGAGAGCCATTGGGCTAGCTAGGATTGACGATTAGCTTAGGTTAAGTATAATCAACACATTTGTAAATTGAACATTTACGTTAAATTAACGTTTAAGTTAAATAGTAGATCGGTGTGTTAAAAACACCGAGATCAATTATACAAAAAATGGTCTAAAGAGCTTTAATGTTTTCGGTTGTATGTTGGTTACCAGGCTTAAGAGATGGTTGAATGAGTCAGTATCCGTGTTGTTGAAACAGCTTCCGGTGTCGTGTTGGTCCACTAGATATGACGTCGCCATCTGAAGGTCGCGCATCGCCGTCAGCTGACTGGAATGGGTAACGCAGTTTAGAAAAATATTCACGACATTGTTTATTTATTTAACGAGAGCAAATATGTTTTGTCTGACTTCTTTACAGCCAAAACATTCGTCTATGCAGATCTATAGCTACATGCGAATATGTACATTATGATATATACTGTTAGAATAGTTCCGTGTAGCTCAGTTGATAAAGATGCCGCACGCAACGCCAGGGTCGTTGGTTTGATATGAGTCTGCTTAATTAATAAAATGTTAATACATGAATACCTAGTTAGGATTTAACTCCAATCTTGACAATATAACGTCAATTGTCAGTGTTATGGCTGTTTTGCTTGATGTATTGTTGTGACTCTTCTTCCTCTTTGTGCTGTTGTCTGTAATAATGTTTGTACAATGCCTTGTGCTGCTGTCATGTTGTTGTCATGTGTTGCTGCCATGCCATGTTGTCGTCTGTAGGTCTCTCTTTATGTAGTGTATGTTTGTACAATGCCTTTATGTAGTGTTTAGGATTGTGTTGTTCTCTTTATGTAGTGTTCTGTTGTAGGATTGTGTTTCCTTTTATGTTGTCGTGTTTAGGTCTCTTTAGTGTTGTGTTGTAGGATTGTGTATGTAGTGTTGTGTTGTAGGATTGTGTTGTCTCTTTATGTAGTGTTGTTTGTAGGATTGTGTTTCTCTCTATTAGTGTTGTGTTGTAGGATTGTGTTGTCTCTCTTTATGTAGTGTTGTGTTGTAATTGTGTTGTTAGTGTTGTGTTGTAGGATTGTGTTTCTCTCTTTATGTAGTGTTGTGTTGTAGGGATTGTGTTTCTCTCTTTATGTAGTGTTGTGTTGTAGGTTGTGTTTCTCTCTTTATGTAGTGTTGTGTTGTAGGATTGTGTTTCTCTCTTGTAAAGTGTTGTAGGATTGTGTTTCTCCTTTATGTAGTGTATGTGTTGTGGGGATTGTGTTGTCTCTCTTGTCGTGATGTGTTTGGTCCGATATATTTTTTCTATCCCCCTGTCCTGCATTTTGCCTTTTGGTAGGCTGTCATTATAAATAAGAATGTGTTCTTAACTGACTTGCCTAGTTAAATAAAAAATTATATTAACTTCACATCTGCAATATTTTGTCATTCAGTCAAACAAACAGATAATTGTTTATTAATTTATTAAGAAAAAAACTGCGAAATGGAGAGTTGAAAATAAAGAGACGGAGGGTCACAAAAGTGAAGTTTGGGAAAGATTTGCTGAAGTGCTGAAAGAGCAAGATGATACCTATGTCATGTGTGATGAACGATACAACTTTGTTCCCATTGGAAACACGCCATTTTTTAAAATTGTACCTTTATTTAACTAGGCAAGTCAGTTAATTAAGAATAAAATTCTTATTTTCAATGACGGCCCAGGAACAGTGGGTTAACTGCCTGTTCAGGGGCAGAACGACAGATTTTGTACCTTGTCAGCTGGGAGATTTGAACATGCAACCTTTGATTTACTAGTCCAATGCTCTAAGTACTAGGTCATGACTCGCTGCCAATGACGGCATCTGGGGGTTAGTTATCAATGTATCTTTGCATTCATAACCAAGTGGGAATTTACTACATACTGACTGGGGAAAAAATCCACATGAACAGCCATCTAACTGGTATTTACTACTTCACTGGAAAATCGACCTCTCCACTTGGTTGCTGAACATGCATTATTGGTTGCCACACCTCAGTCCACCTCATTCACCTGAAAAGGGTCGGGGCTAGGTCTTTAAATGCCCCCACCTGCAGTCTTTGGGTCGTTTCTCTGCTCAGGCGTTGCTGACACCTGACTGAGTTTACAATGCTTGGACAGGTATGGTTGCACATGTTATGGCAATGGCTCGTTCCAGCGGATCACTTTCGTCAAGTCACCTTTTCAAATTGTGATGCATTATGGGGATAAAAAGTGTCCATCTTGCCTACATGAACTGGTAAAAAAACAACCGTTAGCCTTATTCTAAAATGGTTAAATACATTTCTCATCATCAATCTACACACATGATGACACAATACCTGTAATGACACAATACCCCATGATCAAAGATCATAAAGTCAATTACAGACAGTCGACTGCAGACAGTTCCTCATCCCCAGCTGTAACTTACAGCCATTGGTTGAAATTGTGGAAGGTTCTATTGGGTCAACCAATCATCAGAGTGTTTCTGTTTGACCAAATAATGAAACAGGACCAAACACTTCAACAGGAACCAACTTTTGCAAAACAATGGATAGTTACTAATGAATGTGATATTTGAGGATCTCTTTTTACTAATTGATTGTAAAATGTAGACATCTATTTATAGTTTCTGACTGTGTGAAAATGAAGACATGTTTATTTCGACATTGTTTTTTCAACATACTATTTGAAATATACAGTGAATTAGAGGAAAGTATTCAGACCTTCCCCAACATTTTGTTACGTTACAGCCTTATTCTAAAATGGATTAAATACATTTTTTCTCATCATCAATCTACACACATGATGACACAATACCCCATAATGACACAATACCCAGTAATGACACAATACCCGTAACGACACAATACCCAGTAACGACACAATACCCCATGATGACACAATACCCCGTAATGACACAATACCCATGATGACACAATACCCCATAACGACACAATACCCCGTAATGCTGACACAATACCCATGATGACACAATACCCCATGATGACACAATACCCCATAACGACACAATACCCATAACGACACAATACCCCGTGATGACACAATACCCGTGATGACACAATACCCCGTGATGACACAATACCCGTGACGACACAATACCCATGATGACACAATACCCCGTGATGACACAATACCCCGTGATGACACAATACCCCATGGCGACAATAACACCGCGTAACGACACAATACCCAGTAATGACACAATACCCCATAACGACACAATACCCCATGATGACACCCGTGATGACACAATACCCATGATGACACAATACCCGTGATGACACAATACCCCGTGATTGACACAATACCCATGCTGACATAATACCCAGTAATGACACAATACCCAGTAGCGACACAATACCCCATGATGACACAATACCCCATGATGACACAATACCCCATGATGACACAATAATGCCCATAACGACACAATACCCGTGGCGACACAACACCGGCGTGATGACACAATACCCATAATGACACAATACCCGTGATGACACAATACCCCATAATGACACAATACCCGTGGCGACACAATACCCGTGATGACACAATACCCGTGACGACACAATACCCGCGTGTGACACAATACACGCGTGATGACACAATACCCCATAATGACACAAACCCGTGTGACACAATACCCCATGATGACACAATACCCCGTGATGACACAATACCCCATGATGACACAATACCCATTGATGACACAATACCCCGTGACGACACAATACCCCGTACGACACAATACCCAGTAATGACACAATACCCAGTAACGACACAACACCCCATGATGACACAATACCCATGATGACACAATACCCCATAACGACACAATACCCATAACGACACAATACCCCGTGATTGTGACACAATACAGCGTGATGACACAATACCCCATAATGACATACCCCGTGACGACACAATACCCGTGACGACACAATACCCCATAATGACACAATACCCGTGACGACACAATACCCCGTGATGACACAATACCCCGTGATCGACCACAATACCCGTGACACAATACCCGTGTGACACAATACCCGTGACGAACAATACCCCATAATGACATAACACCCCATAATGACACGATACCCCATGACGACACAATACCCCATAATGACACAATACCCAATACCCCATGACGACACAATATCCTATAATGACACAATACCCCATAATGACAACACAATACCCCATAATGACACAATACCCGACCCCCCCAACCACTCTTTTACGCTGCTGCTACTCTCTGTTTATCATATATGCATAGTCCCTTTAACTATACATTGATGTACATACTACCTCAACTAGCCCGACTAACCAGTGCCCCTTTAACTATACATTGATGTACATACTACCTCAACTAGCCCGACTAACCAGTGTCTGTATGTCGCTTCGCCACTGTTCTTTTTTACTGTTGTTTTTTATTTCTTTACTTATCTATTGTTCACCTAATACCTATTTTTTAACTTAAAAATCACACTGTTGGTTAGAGCCTGTAAGTAAGCATTTCACTGTAAGGTCTACTACACCTGTTGTATTCAGCATTTCACTGTAAGGTCTACTACACCTGTTGTATTCAGCATTTCACTGTAAGGTCTACTACACCTGTTGTATTCAGCATTTCGCTGTAAGGTCTACTACACCTGTTGTATTCGGCATTTCACTGTAAGGTCTACTACACCTGTTGTATTCAGCATTTCACTGTGGTCTACTTTCACACCTGTTGTATTCAGCATTTCGCTGTAAGGTCTACTACACCTGTTGTATTCGGCATTTCACTGTAAGGTCTACACCTGTTGTATTCGGCATTTCACTGTAAGGTCTACTACACCTGTTGTATTCAGCATTTCACTGTAAGGTCTACTACACCTGTTGTATTCAGCATTTCACTGTAAGGTCTACTACACCTGTTTGTATTCAGCATTTCACTGTGAGGTCTACTACACCTGTTGTATTCAGCATTTCACTGTGAGGTCTACTATACCTGTTGTATTCAGCATTTCGCTGTAAGGTCTACTACACCTGTTGTATTCGGCATTTCACTGTAAGGTCTACTACACCTGTTGTATTCAGCATTTCACTGTAAGGTCTACTACACCTGTTGTATTCAGCATTTCACTGTGAGGTCTACTACACCTGTTGTATTCAGCATTTCACTGTGAGGTCTACTATACCTGTTGTATTCAGCATTTCACTGTAAGGTCTACTACACCTGTTGTATTCGGCACACGTGACAAATAAACTTTGATTTGTTCTGGATCCTACAAGACAAGGCTCCTGTTTCTAAGAGCTGTTCTGAAGGCTACTTACTTATATAATCATTTACATTTTGCAAATAATATAATAAACAACATCATAGGGTTGACATTTTGCATCCAATCAATCGAAGTAATAATTCGTTTTTTTAAACATATTTTAAAATATTTGATTTTATTTTAGACATGATCAGGTCTCCAGATGAAAACTCAAACAAAAGTAAAGCTCTTTAAAAAAAAAAAATCATATAAACAATAGGATTTCATTTGAACAAAAACAAAACCTAAAATTCTCAGTCAAAAACTTAAGTCAGAACACAGCCTCTCTATTCTCTCATGTGATTTCAGGTCCTCTGACTGGGAAAATGTCTTTCCACACTGAGAGCAGTGGTATGTCTTCCTCCTCCTGTGTATGTATCCTCTGATGTGATTTCAGGTTCCCCAACTGAGTAAAACTCTTTCCACAGTGGGAACAGTGGTAGGGCTTTTCTCCTGTGTGTATTCTCTCATGCTTTGTCAGGCCTTCTAACCACCTAAAACTCTTTCCACAGTGGGAACAGTGGTAGGGCTTTTCTCCTGTGTGTATTCTCTCGTGTGACTTCAGGCTCCCTAACCAGGTAAAAGTCAATCCACAATGGGAGCAGTGGTAAGGCTTCTCTCCAGAGTGTATTCTCTTGTGTATTTTCAGGCTCCCTAACTGACTAAAACTGTTTCCACACTGGGAGCATTGGAAAGGCTTTTCTCGGTGTGTGTCCTCTCATGCTCTTTAGGTTTCAGAATTTAGTAAAACTCTTTCCGCAGTGCGAGCAGTGATGTCGTTTGGCTGGTTTGGGCGTCTCTGGGTTTGGTTCCCCTGAAGGACTCTTCCCGCTGTCAGAGTGAGAGTCTGGTTTCTCTCCTGCCAAAGACAAACAGATTATTTTAGTTAAACAGAGGCCTGAATGAAACCTCCACATGATAAAACGGTCTTCCTATGAGGTTTAATCTAGACAACAACCCTCAATAACCTGAGGTCAGTTTTCACAACATTACATCATTAAAAGTAAACTTGGTGAGATTTTAAAAACAAATGATGTAGAGCTCCAAATCCAATCTTGTTCTCATGGGTGTCGTGTTTTGGTCAAAATATGTTCTTTAAATGGTTCATAAAATGTACATTTTCGACTTCCAAATCGAACCACAAAGACGTTTGGAGGTACGCACATCAGAGAATGTTGGACTTGAATGGGAATATCTGTGGTTTTAAATTATACTGTCAATCCTCCATAAGAAACCTGTTGAAATCATAAAAATAAACAGAATAGAGAGGACCATTTAAGTTGACATTCAACGGTTGGATGGACCGCTGCCATCTTGTATTACCTAAGTACTTTTCCTTGACATCCAGTTGGATGGACCGGCGGCCATCTTGTATTACCTAAGTACTTTTCCTTGACATCCAGTTGGATGGACCGGTGCCATCTTGTATTACCTAAGTACTTTTCCTTGACATCCAGTTGGATGGACCGGCGGCCATCTTGTATTACCTAAGTACTTTTCCTTGACATCCAGTTGGATGGACCGGCGGCCATCTTTGTGGTAGTAATTAGAAGTTAAAATGTAAATTTCATTACAATTTCAATGATGTACTGCAGTGGTCTGAAGCAGAGGTGCAAAGTACTTAAGTAAAAATACTTTAAAGTACTACCTAAGTACTTTTCCTTGACATCCAAAAGTTCTCGTTACATTTTGAATGCTTAGCAGGACAGAAAAATGGTCCAATTCACACACACTTATCAAGAGAACATCCCTGGTCCTCCTTACTGCATCTGATCTGACAAATACATTGTTTGTAAATGACGTCTGAGTGTTGGTGTGTGCCCCTGGCTATCTGTAAAATAATAAAACAAGAAATGCTAAATATAAGGAATGTGAAATGATTTATACTTTTACTTTTTATACTTAAAAGTATATTTTAGGAATTTCATTTACATTTGATACTTAAATATACTTAAAACCAAATACTTTTAGACTTTTACTCAAGTAGTCTTTCACTCTGTGACTTTTACTTGAGTCATTTTCTATGAAGGAATCTTTACTTTTACTCCAGTTTGACAGTTGGGTACTTTTCCACCACTGGTCTGAAAGGTCCATTCTATGAATTCTATGGTCTGAAAGGTCCATTCTATGAATTATATGGTCTGAAAGGTCCATTCTATGAATTCTATGGTCTGAAAGGTCCATTCTATGAATTCTATGGTCTGAAATGTCCATTCTATGAATTCTATGGTCTGAAAGGTCCATTCTATGAATTCTATGGTCTGAAAGGTCTATTCTATGAATTATATGTGTATAATTGAAATGACTCCCTGTATTCAACCAATGGCAGAAACCTCAGATGATGTCAAGTAGGGTGTAAACTACAACATGGACCTCAGATGATGTAAAGTAGGGTCTAAACTACAACATGGACCTCAGATGATGTAAAGTAGGGTCTAAACTACAACATGAACCTCAGATGATGTCAAGTAGGGTCTAAACTACAACATGGACCTCAGATGATGTAAAGTAGGGTCTAAACTACAACATGAACCTCAGATGATGTCAAGTAGGGTCTAAACTACAACATGAACCTCAGATGATGTCAAGTAGGGTCTAAACTACAACATGAACCTCAGATGATGTAAAGTAGGGTCTAAACTACAACGTGGATTTTGCACGTTTTAGATAATTGACGGTAAAAAGGTAAAAAATGTAATTAAAAAAAATAAAAAATTGGGAGGGGGGGGGGGGGGGTTATAAAACAGTTGAACAAACCTTTTGTAAGCTTTTAAATGATATCACACTCAACCGTTTGTCTATTCCAGTGATTCAAACATGGGATGTCTCATGGTGTGGTGGGGAATACAAAACGGGTTACCTTTGAACATTTTTTATTATTTATTTAACTAGACAAGTCAGTTAAGAACAAATTCTTATTTTTAATGAAGGCCTAGGAACAGTGGGTTTACCTTGTTCAGGGGCTGGGCGACAGAGTTTCACCTTGTCAGCTCGGGGATTCGATCTTGCAATCTTTTAGTTACTAGTCCGCGCTCTAACCACTGGGCTACCTGTTTCCCCCTACACTCTAACCACTAGGCTACCTACACACCCCTACACTCTAACCACTAGGCTACCTGCTCCCCTACACTTAACCACTAGGCTACCTGCTCCCCCTACATTCTAACCACTAGCCCTGCTTCCCTACACTCTAACCACTAGGCATTCTAACCACTAGGCTACCTGCGCCCCTACACTCTAACCACTGGGCTACCTGCCGCCCTACACCTCTAACCACTAGGGTTACCTGTTTCCCCTACATTCTAACCACTAGGCCACCTGTTTCCCCTACATTCTAACCACTAGGCTACCTGCCGCCCCTAACACTCTAACCACTAGGCACTACCTGCCTCTAACCACTAGGCCACCTCTAACCACTAGGGCTACCTGCCGCCCCTACACTCTAACCACTGGGCTACCTGCCGCCCCTCCCTCTAACCACTAGGTTACCTGCCTACACTTCCCATCACTGCACCTCCTACACCACTAGGCTACCTGCCGCCCTACACTCTAACCACTAGGCTGCCGCCCCTACACCTCGAACCACTAGGGCTACCTGCCACTACCTCAAACCACTAGGCTACCTGCCGCCCCACATCTCCCTGAATGTTTTGCCATTCAGGTCCAAAAGTCACTTTCTGACCCTTCTTACATGGACAAACATCTATGGACACTCTATGGATACTATGGATACTCTATGGATACTCTATGGACACTATGGACACTCAAAGGGATGCTGTCAAAAACGTGATTGAATTGAAATGGATTTATCCTCTATATCTACAAATAGGCTACGCTACATCCTCTATATCTACAACAGAGGCTACGCTACATCCTCTATATCTACAAACAGGGCTACGCTACATCCTCTATATCTACAACAGGGCTACGCTACATCCTCTATATATCTACAACAGGGCTACGCTACATCCTCTATATCTACAACAGGGCTACGCCACATCCTCTATATCTACAACAGGACTCGCTTCACATCCTCTATATCTACAACAGGGCTCGCCACATCCTCTATATCTACAACAGGGCTACGCTACATCCTCTATATCTACAACAGGGTTACGCTACATCCTCTATATCACAACAGGGTTACGCTACATCCTCTATATCTACAAATAGGACTCGCTACATCCTCTATATCTACAACAGGGCTACGCTACATCCTCTATATCTACAACAGGGCTCGCTACATCCTCTATATCTACAACAGGGCTACGCTACATCCTCTATATCTACAACAGGGCTACGCTACATCCTCTATATCTACAACAGGCTACGCTACATCCAGAACATATTAAACTGAGACCTCAATAAAAGACATAAAAAAAATAACTAAGTTGTCTATTTCTATTTACAAAAGGTCACATCCTCTATATCTACAACAGCTACGCTACAGTCCATGTATATCTAAACAGGGCTGCTACATCCTCTATATCAAATGATATATGTCTAAAAATGACTCTGGATCACAAAGGCTACTTTTGAGATATTAATATGTACAAAATACATCTCATAATCCAGAACATATTAAACTGAGACCTTAGAGCACCAAAATATAAAAGTCTATTTCTAATAAATGACACCAAAGATGTTGTCCATGGGTCAGAGGTCAGGAGGTCTTTCAGCTGATAATGTCTAAAGATGATGGCTACTTTTGAGATATTCCATGTAAAGGTCATCTCATAATCTAGACTTCAGTATAATGACAATATAAGATGAAGAATGTCAAGATGTTGTAATGGGTCAGAGGTCATTGGGTCTTTCAGTATAATGACTAGATGATGTCTGTCATGTTGGGGTCAGAGGTCATTGGGTCTTTCAGTATAATGACTAGATGATGTCTGTCATGTTGGGGTCAGAGGTCATGGGGTCTTTCAGTATAATGACTAGATGATGTCTGTATCCTGGAGGGGTCAGAGGTCATGGGGTCTTTCAGTATAATGACTAGATGATGTCTGTATCCTGGAGGTCAGAGGTCGCTGGGTCTGACAGTATAATGACTAGATGATGTCTGTATCATGGAGGGTCAGAGGTCATTGGGTCTGACAGTATAATGACTAGATGTTGTCTGTATCATGGAGGTCAGAGGTCATGGAGTCTGACAGGGGGGCATGTACAGGTCTAAAAAAAAGTCTATAATGGCCCTTTTATCATGGTTTTATGGAACATGGATTGTGTTACAAATGTAAAAGCATATCGAACATACTTCCTCCAACGAGGTTTCAATAAGAGAATAGTAACAATAGTTTGTGCTGCCGTTTTAGAGCAGCACTTACGGTCTTAATCAGATCTCTGTCTCCTCCTCTTTCAATGTGATAGTCATCTCATCCTCCTCCTCTTTCACTCCAAAAAACTGCATCCTCCGCTCTCTCTTCCTCCTCTTCTTTTACTGTAACATCCTCCTCCTCTTTCACTCTGAACATGTCTTCCTCTTCTTTCACTGAAACGTCTTTCTCTTCTTCTTTCTGGTAACAGACTCACCATTTACTTGTTTTTGTATTGCCAACATCTTTCTCTTCCTCCTCCTCTTTCCAGAGCTTCTTTCTCCGAACAGCAGACCTCACTTCTTTGTCAGGAGTGAGAGTAGCTTAGTGAACTCATGGTCGGAGATGTTAGCTAGCTAGCTAGCGTTCGTTAGCCTATTGATAAGCTCATTTATCAAGCCAACCACCTAACAACGTATACATGAAATTAAATGGGGAAACTAGCTAGCAACAAGACACACGTATTTTAAAACACAGGTGCAACTAAACAAACGACTATTTTGTCTAAGAAAGCTACCGAGGTGTCTGACCAGCTGTTGTTGTTGAAGAAACGTCCCGTCCACTAGATTATACGTCACAACTGGCAGCGTCGCCTGAAAGACGCTCATCGCCATCTGCTGACTGGAGTTGGTAAACGCAGTTGAGATCGATGTTTATTTTATTTCCAGACAAAAAGCTCCTATTTTTAATTTCTTTCATCACATAATAATAAAATAATGGGCGGCAAGTAGCCCCTAACGGTTAGAGCGGTTTGAATACCAGAGTGGAACAGGAAAACATCTGAAAGATTTGTTGATGTGTCCTTAAGCAAGGAATAATTTGCTCCAGGGATGCTGTACTACTGTGGCTGACCGTGTAAAACAACACATTTCACTGCACCTATGGTGATTTTTTTTTTGTTGTTGTATATTACTAGTCAAAGGAAAAGTTGATTGATTAGTGCTGCAGACTGCATTCAAAGGAGCTGCACACAAGTTACACTAATCTCATTGCAAATGGTGAGGGGGACCCTAGAATAATAATGGTGAGGGGGACCCCAGAATAATATCTAGAATAATAATGGTGAGGGGACCCAGAATTATCATGGTGAGGGACCTAGAATAATAATGGTGAGGGGGACCCAGAATTATCATGGTGAGGGGACCCAGAATAATAATGGTGAGGGGGACCCCAGAATAATAATGGTGAGGGGACCCCAGAATAATGGTGAGGGGACCCTAGAATAATAATGGTGAGGGGGACCCCAGAATTATCATGGTGAAGAGAGGACCCAGAATAATAATGGTGAGGGGACCCCAGAATAAATCATAGTGAGGGGACCCCAGAATAATAATGGTGAGGGGACCCCAGAATAATAATAGTGAGGGGACCCCAGAATAATAATGGTGAGGGGACCTAGAATAATAATGGTGAGGGGACCCCAGAATTATCATGGTGAGGGGGACCCTAGAATAATATAATGGTGAGAGGGACCCCAGAATTATCATGGTGAGGGGACCCCAGAATAATAATAATGGTGAGAGGACCCCAGAATAATAACACTGTACAATCTACCCCTTGATTCAGGCCTGTCTCTCTGCTTCACACTGCCTCCCAGCTGCAGTTTCACCCATTTCTCATTGACAACCCCAACATCTGTCTCTGAAATGGTCCATAATATGAGTCAACTACTTGCCTGTTGGAACCTATTTCCACAGAACTCCCATACAATCCAACTCACTCTTATGTGGATCCAACTATAACCACAACTGGAGTTGCATAAACGATGTAACCATTGAACAAGTTGAAGAAGCTGAGGTAGCCTGTAGTCTGCTTTAGCCTGTAGCCTGTAGTCTGTGGCCTGTGGCCTGTAGCCTGTAGTCTGTAGGCTGTAGCCTGTAATCTGTAGCCTGTAGTCTGTAGCCTGTACTCTGTACATTTAACATTTACATTTAAGTCATTTAGCAGGCATCTTATCCAGAGCGACTTACAAGTCAGTGCATTCACCTTATGACCTCCAGTGGAACAGTAGGTGTCTAAATCTTTTCAGGGGGAGGTGAGAGGGATTACTTTATCTATCCTAGGTATTCCTTAAAGAGGTGGGGTTTCAGGTGTCTCGGAAGGTGGTGATTGACTCCGCTGTCCTGGCGTACGTGAGGGAGTTTGTTCCCCAACACCATTGGGGGGCCAGAGCAGTGAACAGTTTTGAGCTGGGCTGGGCGGGAACTACTTCCTCAGTGGTAAGAGGAGCGAGCAGGCCAGAGGTGGATGAACGCAGTGCCCTTGTTTGCAGGTGTAGGGCCTGATCAGAGCCTGGAGGTACTGAGGTGGTCCCCCTCCCAGCTCCGTGAGCAAGCACCATGGTCTTGTAGCGGATACGAGCTTCAACTGGAAGCCAGTGGAGGGAGCGGAGGGGCGGGGTGACGTGAGAAGAGAACTTGGGAAGGTTGAACACCAGACAGGCTGCGGCGTTCTGGATGAGTTGTAGGGGTTTAATGGCACAGGCAGGGGCCCAGCCAGCAAGCGAGTTGCAGTAATCCAGACGGGAGATGACAGTGCCTGGATTAGGACCTGCGCCGCTTCCTGTGAGGCAGGGTCATACTCTGCGGATGTTGTAGAGCATGAACCTGCAGGAACGGGCCCACCGCCTTGATGTTAGTGAAGCGACAGGGTGTTGTCCAGGATCACGCCAAGGTTCTTAGCGCTCTGGGAGGAGGACACAATGGGTTGTCAGCACGACAGTGGCGAGATCATGGAGCGGGCAGAAGTCCTTCCCGGGAGGAAGAGGCAGCTCCCGTCTTTGCAGGTTCAGCTTGAGGTGGTGATCCGTCATCCCACAGGATATGTCTGCCAGACATGCAGAGATGGATTAGCCACCTGGTCATCAGAAGGGAAGGAGGAGAAGATTAATTGTGTGTCGTCTGCATAGCAATGATAGGAGAGACATGAGGTTATGACAGAGCCAAGTGACTTGGTGTATAAGCGAGAATAGGAGAGGGCCTAGAACAGGCCCTGGGACACACCAGTGGTGAGAGCACGTGGTGTGGAGGCGGATTCTCGCCCACGCCACCTGGTAGGAGCGAAACCTGTCAGGTAGGAGCAATCATAAGCGTGGGCGCCGAGAGATGCCCAACTCGGAGAGGGTGGAGAGGGAGGATCTGATGGTTCACAGTGTCGAAGGCAGCCGATAGGTCTAGAAGGATGAGGCAGAGGAGAGAGTTAGCTTTAGCAGTGCGGGGCTCCAAGTGATACAGAGAAGAGCAGTCTCAGTTGAATGACTAGTCTTGAAACCTGACTGATTTGGATCAGAAGGTCATTCTGAGAGAGATAGCGGGAGAGCTACAGCCCAAGGGCGACACGTTCAAAGTTTTGGAGAGAAAAGAAAGAAGGGATACTGGTCTGTAGTTGTTGACATCAGGAGGGATGAGTGTAGGTTTTTTTCAGAAGAGGTGCAACTCTCGCTCTTGAAGACGGAAGGACGCAGCCAGCGGTCGGGATGAGTTGATGGCGAGTGAAGGGGTAAAGGAGGAGGTCTCCGGAAATGGTCTGGAAAGAGAGGAGGGATAGGGTCAAGCGCGGGCAGGTTGTAGGGCGGCGGCCGTCTGAGCGAGATTTCATCTGGAGAGAGGGGAGAAAGAGGTCAGAGCACAGGGTAGGGCAGTGTGAGCAGAACCAGCGGTGTCGTTTGACTTAGCAAACGAGGATCGGATGTCGTCGACCTTCTTTCAAAATGGTTGACGAAGTCATCTGCAGAGGAGGAGGGGGGGAGGGGAGGAGGATTCAGGAGGAGGAGAAGGTTGCAAAAGAGCTTCCCTAGGGTTAGAGGCAGATGCTTGGAATTTAGAGTGGTAGAAAGTGGCTTTAGCAGCAGAGAGAGAAAGAGGAAAATGTAGAGAGGAGGGGAGTGAAAGGATGTCAGGTCCGCAGGAGGCGAGTTTTCCTCCATTTCCGCTCGGCTGCCCGGGCTGTAGCCTGTAGTCTGTAGCCTGTAGTCTGTAGCCTGCAGTCTGTAGCCTGTAGCCTGTAGTCTGTGAGGCTGTAGTCTGTAGCCTGTAGCCTGTAGCTTGTAGGCTGTAGCTTGTAGGCTGTGGCCTGTAGCAGCTTGTAGCCTGTAGCCTGTAGTCTGTAGCCTGCAGGCTGTAGGCTGTAGCTTGTAGCCTGTAGTCTGTAGCCTGGCCTGTAGGCTGTAGTCTGTAGCCTGTAGCCTGTCGTCTACCTGTAGCCTGTAGGCTGTAGCCTGTAACCTTAGCCTGTAGTCTGTAGCCTGTAGCTTGTAGCCTGTAGTCTGCAGGCATTTTTCATGAATAGTGATTCTAGAGGATGCCATCAGCTCCTGGAGGACTTCCCCTGCAGCCATGGGAGGTTGTTAAGCTGTACAAGGTCTGAAAGCAAGTGATGCTGTGACCCAGCTTGATGGAGCAACAAGTAGAACTGACTCTCTCTCGCTCTCTTCCTCAAGTGGATCAACGGAATTGGTGCAAGCGGCCTTCTGGCGACCCATCTGTGATAGGGCTTCGCTTTACATCTGTGATTAGGGCATGACCCCCATCTGTGTGATAGAGCATCGAGCCTCCATCTGTGTGATAGGGCTTCTCCCCCATCTGTGTGATGAGGGCTTCTTCTCCCCATCTGTGTAATAGGGCTTCTCCCCATCTGTGATAGAGCTTCTCCCCATCTGTGTGATGGGGCTTCTCCCCCATCTGTGTGATAGAGCTTCTCCCCCCATCTGTGTGATGGGGCTTCTCCCCATCTAATGATAGAGCTTCTCCCCCCATCTGTGTGATGGCTTCTCCCCCATCTGTGTGATGGGGCTTCTCCCCCATCTGTGTGATAGGGCTTCGCCTCCCATCTGTGTGATAGAGCTTCTCCCCCATCTGTGTGATAGAGCTTCTCCCCCATCTGTGTGATAGAGCTTCTCCCCCATCTGTGTGATAGAGCTTCTCCCCCATCTGTGTGATAGAGCTTCGCCCCATCTGTGTGATAGGGCTTGAACATCTCACTATGGGTGGGCTGTATCCTCCAGTCTGAAGGAAGACGGCCTCCTCGGAGAGAACATCTGCTGCTGATTCCTTACCCCACGGCAGGGCTATTGCACTTAGACATCGGTTGATGTAAAAGGGCTTCATAAATACATTTCATTGATTGATAGTCTGTAATCTGTAGTTATAAGCTTTGGAATAGGGTCCATGCGATATGCAACTTTTCAGGGGAAGTCAGGAACCAATACACACAGTCAGTTAGGAAAGCAAAGGCTAGCTTTTTCATCCTGCAGCACTAAATAACACAAGTTCTGGGACACTGTAAAGTCCATGAACATTAATAGTACCTCCTCCCAGCTGCCCACTGCACTGAGGCTAGGAAACACTGTCACCACTGATAAATCCACGATTATCGAGAATTTCAAGAAGCATCTCTCTACGGGGTTGGCCATACTTTCCAACTGGCTACCCTACCCCGTCCAAAAGCTCTGCACCCGCAGCAACTGGCCCGACTTTTCTCTGTATATATCAATGATGTCGCTTCTTGCTGCGGGGTGATTCTTTGATCCACCTCTACGTAGACGACGCCATTCTGTATACATCTGGCCCTTCTTTGGACACTGTATTAACTAACTCCAGACGAGCTTCAACTCAACACTCTTTCCGTGGCTCCAACTGCTCTTAAATGCTAGTAAAATCAAATGCTCTTCAACCGATTGTTGCCCGCATCTGCCCACCCGACTAGCATCACTTACTCTTGGCGGTTCTGAATATGTGGACAACTACACATACCTCTGGCTTAGACTGTAAGCTCTCCTTCCAGACTCACATTAAGCATCTCCGATCCAAAGGTACATCTAGAATCGACTTCCTATTTCACAACAAAGTATCCTTTCACCATGCTGCCAAACATACCCTCGTAAAACGGACTATCCTACCGATCCTTGACTTCGGCGATGTCATTTACAAAATAGCCTCAAACACTCTACTCAGCAAATTGGATGTAGTCTATCACAGTGCCATCCATATTGTCACCAAAGCCCCATATACTACCCACCACTGCGACCTGTACGCTCTGGTTGGCTACATATTCGTTGCCAAACCCACTGGCTCCAGGTCATCTATAAGTCTTTGCTAGGTAAAGCCCCCACTGCTTAACTCCAGGTCATCTATAAGTCTTTGCTGACAGGTAAAGCCCTGCTCATTGAAATTAAGAATTTGTTCCATAGTGCCGAATAAACGTAAATTAACAATTGTGTCAAGAGCTTCAACAATGATAGCTTTTCACACAACAGTTTCCTGTGTGTATCAAGAATTGTCCACCACCCAATGGACATTCAGCCAACTTGACACAACTGTGGGAAACATTGGAGTCAACATGGACCAATTGAGGCTGTCCTGAGTAGTTACAGTGCCTTGAAAAAGTATTCAGACCCCTTGACTTTTTACACATTTTGCCTTATTCTAAAATTGATTACATTTTTAAAAATCCTGATCAATCTACACACAATACCCCACAATGACATCACAATACCCAATAATGACAAAATGAAAAACAGGTTGCTAGAAATGTTTCCACATTTTATTTCCATCAGAATTCAGACCTTTTTTCGATATGAGACTTGAAATTGAGCTCAGGTGCATCCTGTTTCCATTGATCATCCTTGAGATGTTTCTACAACTTGATTGGAGTCCACCTGTGGTAAATTCAATTGATTGGACATGATTTGGAAAGGGCTGTCTATATGCGGTCCCAGAGTTGACAGTGTATGTCAAAGCAAAACCAAGCCCAGAGGTCGAAGAAATTGTCCGTAGAGCTCTGAGACAGATTGTGTCGAGGCATAGATCTTGGGAAGGGTGCCAAAAATGTCTGCAGTATTGAAGGTCCCAAGAACACAGTGGAGGAAGTTTGGAACCACCAAGACTCTTCCCAGAGCTGGTCACCCGGCCAAACTGAGCAATCGGGAGAAGAACCTTAGTCAGAGAGGACCTGGTGGTCACTGACAGAGCTCCTCTGTGGAAAAGGGAAAACACTCATTCCTCTGAGTAACCCTGCTGTGAAACACTCATCCAGCCGTTCCTCTGAGTAACCCCCTGCTGTCTGAAACACTCATCCAGCAGTTCCTCTGAGTAACCCTGCTGTCTGAAACACTCATCCAGCCGTTCCTCTGAGTAACCCTGCTGTTCTGAAACACTCATCCAGCAGGTTCCTCTGAGTAACCCTGCTGTCTGAAACACTCATCCAGCCGTTCCTCTGAGTAACCCTGCTGTCTGAAACACTCATCCAGCCGTTCCTCTGAGTAACCCTGCTGTCTGAAACACTCATCCAGCCGTTCCTCTGAGTAACCCTGCTGTCTGAAACACTCATCCAGCCGTTCCTGCTGAGTAACCCTGCTGTCTGAAACACTCATCCAGCCGTTCCTCTGAGTAACCCTGCTGTCTGAAACACTCATCCAGCCGTTCCTCTGAGTAACCCTGCTGTCTGAAACACTCATCCTCTGGGTATCTCAGACAGCTAGGGTGGAAGCTGACAATCACATTCTTCTCGAACAACCACACATACCGATTGGCATAATTAACTACAATGACCATAATCCTTTGCGCCTACTTGTCTTGACTGTGTTTATTTTACACCTGCTATGTGTAAAAGAAGAATGCACGATA